>NW_027491933.1:0-64353 GCF_021521415.1 Bidens hawaiensis
TTCAGCGGTCAACTTATTAACCCAGGCGCCAGTTGGGTTCTTGAGGACACCCACATCCGCAGGCGCAGAAGAAATTGCACGCATGGTCATGCGGATGGGGATCACACCAGCCCTTATATAAAAAAACCTCTCAGACCAGTCATGAAGGCTCTTGAATGACACAGTGGAGCACTTCACCTTCTGACTGCGAGGAATAAAAGAGAACCAAGAGTCTTGGATCTTGGGCTTGTAAAAAAACTGAAAGCGCCGAGGGGTGGGCTCCTCGCGCTGAGATTTGCACATGAACTCAAAATGAGTCATGCGCACAAGTCCAAACGGATGGACTTGGGATATATGAATCCCATAGAACCTAAGCAGCGCACCCACAAACCTTGTCATCGGGAGACGAAGGTTGCAGTGGGTGAAAAAATGGCAATACAATGATATGTAGCCGGTAGGCGGGTCCGCCGCCGTTTGCCCGGCAACAGGCAACATGCAGCCAAACAGAGGGGGAAAACCCTGAGAGGCGATGAGGCTGTCAAGATCGGCCTGCCTCAGTTTGCAGGGGATTTCATTCCACCTCTTCACGGCCTTGGTCCTCCCTACCTCCTCCGATGAGCTCTCAGCAGCCTTCTTCCCCTTGCCGGTCTTCTTCAATGTAGACATTACTAACGAATTTCTACGGCAATGGATGGGGGAGATTGTGTAGTCTGAACTATCAGACATACAATTGTAAAATCGAACAGGGGAAACTTCTGAAGAACAGATAGCTGGAAGCAGAACAAAGATAATCGGAATACAAGGAAAGAAAGAAAAGAGCTCTGAATAATAAACAACAAGATGAAGGATAAAAAACTCTAAGGGCTGGCTTTTATAGGCCCAGGAGAGAGAAAAATTCGTGCTGATCGGACTTCACGCGCCCCCACTCGCAGGTGTAAGCCAACGGGAGCGCGACACGTGTACATGACACTGTGTGAGGGGACACGAAAAGAAACTCTACAGCTGTTGCCAGAATTCACGCGCCACCACTCGCAGGAACGGAACAACGCGAGCGCGACACGTGTCCCTGACAGCATGTGAGGGGACACGAAAGGCAACTGTAGCACCTCGAGCACACGAAAGGTCTGACACGTCTCCATCACTGGCCCACGTCAGCAACAACCAACCACGTACAGGGACGATTCGCTTGCAACCAAAAGGATAGAATTTCGCGCAACGATGAATAATAAGAAGAAAAAGACAAACCCCTACTAAAAGAGCAAACTGTTAAGTCTAATATCTATCTTGCCTCGCTCGCGCGAGACAAGACACACATTAGACTGGGGGGGCTTGAAGAGGTATGTACCCGCCTCAACACCGAGCAAGGCGGGTCAACCCACAAGATATAGACAAGAAGCTTGAAATCAAGACATTAAGAAGGCACAAAGCCAAAACATACGCGCATGGCGTATAACACATATGCTCATGCATCACATGCTCAGGCATCATATGCCCAGGCACCACACATGCTCAGGCATCATATGCCCAGGCACCACACATGCTCAGGCATCATATGCCCAGGCACCACAGATGCCCAGGCATCACATATGCTCACGCATATCACATATGCGCGCGGCGCATCAGCGCGCGGCTCATATCACATGCTCGTGCATATCACATCTGCGCATGAAACATCTGCGCGTGAGAATAAAGAGAAGACCTCGCGCATCCTCAGGATTGGCGCATATCACACATGCACATAATCAACCTCGTCCTTATCCAAATCAGGATTAGGGCAACCTTGATTGTGCACGTCAGACAACCTTCCAGAAGGTATCTTTTTAAGGAATAAGAATATGCTGATGTTGACAGCTGCCAATGAAAGGTGGACAACTCAGCAAAACCTATGTGCTACCACGTGATTATAACCAATGAGAAAGCACCAGGTGTCCCAGAGGACACGTGGCGCAGAGCAATTGGAGGAAGCCAATAAGGCTGAGCCCAATCAGTGGAAACCCTAGCACTATAAATACAGCATCAACTCCACAAGGAGAGACATTCAATCATATTCAATTACATTCACTCAGACAGTTACAGCCAGTAACACATAATCACATCCAATTACAGAGTATTCAGCTATTAAGCAATACTCTCCAGATTTCCTTACTCTGATATTATTATCTTCTCCCACAAATACTTATTCTCACACCGGAGGGTTACCCCAAAGAGGACCCCTCTGTCCCTTTCTGAGGGGTAAGTTGACGGTGTTGTTCATTTTGTAGGTGGAAGAACCCAGATCCAAGAAAAACCATCGATGAAATAGTATAATCACACCCGAGGAAAGTAGATCGTCTACCAGTGAGTCGATCCACGCTTCTTCATATGTCATGAGAATTGAGATTGTGTGAATTGAAATAAAGCTTGACTTGTACAGAATCTCCATTTTGTATTATCCAACACTATTATGGAAGTTTTTGTTCTTACTTTACTTTTCTTTCCCCCCCCCCCCCCCCCCCCCTTAACGAGAGTGCATTGTATAAATTAAAAACGAGTATTGTATAAGAAGTTAAAGCCAAATCTATTTTGAACAAATACTCCTAATTGTGTAAGGGGTAATGACATAATTCCCCCTTTCAAGACCCGAACCAATGACTTACCTATGAAGGAAACCTTAAGAAAAACGTCCATGACCACCCTATCAAATGGTGATTGCGAAGCTAAAGCCAATTACAAAATACAATTACGCGAAGTAAAATTGAAATTGCACTAATTTTTTCATTGGAGAGATTTAGATTTTTACCAATAGAAGACCCAGAGCTTTTACTTCTTCACACCTCTTATATATGGATCTACATCGTGTTGTCATTTTAAGCTTTGTCGCTTCTTTGATTACAAAGACTTTAATCAAAGTGTGATTCTAATACCACGAAAAGAGCTTTGTTTTCTGTTGGATATAAATTTTTCAACGAACCATACAAACAACCAATCATAAAAAGTGTATGCTTAACCATCAAACAAATACAAATAATATTTAGTTATATATAAAATTAAAATGAAGCGCTCAAAGAAAGGCCATTTCCACTTTAGTAGAATGGTTAAGGTGTAAAATAGAAGATCATGGATTCAAGCATTATAGGATGGAAATATTTAATCTTTCAAAAAAAAAAATCTTAATTAGTGCATTAAAGTTACTTCTACGTTGCATATTTTAATCCAAACTCATATAGTAATCTAATCTAATATCTAGTATATCTAATCTAATCTAATATATTATTAAAACAATAACTCTATATAAAATAACATGTATTCTCATAATTTCTTACTAATAAAATAATTTCAAAATTAATTAAATTACATTCAAATTAATTACATTCTACATATTTTAAACAACTATATTATTAATGCATGTGTTTTTTAATGAGTTCAGGTTTTTTTTTTCAAATTTTCATGGTATATTTTTTCTTTTTTGTTTTTTTTTGTTTCATTTCGTTTTTTGGTTTTTGTTCGGTTTTAGTTTTTATAAATTTGATTTGTTTCGGTTTCATTTCGACTTGATTTTTTTAGTTTCGTTTTAGATGGGTTTAACTTTATTCAATTTTTTGTTTCGGTTTTTGCAGTTTTTGTTTTTAGTTCGGTTTCAAATTATTGGTTTTAGTTTTTCAGTTTCATTTTGTTTTTTGTTTTAGTTTTATTGGTATTTGGTTCTATTTAGGTTTTTGGTTTTGGTTTGGTTTAGTGTTTTTCAATTTAGTTTCGTTTCAATTTGTATTTAGTTTGTTTGGTTTTAGAGTCTATTGAAAAATGAAAGAATATTGAGGGTTCACAAATTAAGTGAAAGGTTCACATACTTTCAACTTTCAAGTGGTTGAAGTTATTGAAGTTTTATATTTTTTTGGATTTTCATAATCAGTAATAATGAATTCGCATTTTGTAGAAATGATTTCAAAAGCTAAGAACGTTGCATGTGTTACCCTTCATTTTTCTACTTAGTCTTCAAGTGTGTTATTTCAATTTTCATTTATGAAAATTAGTTATTTTAGAAATGTTTGGATTTGCTTTGGCTCGGGTCAAAATGGGTCACTTTAAAAGGGTATCAGTGTAGTTCTGGTCAACGAGTCAATATAAAAAGATATCGATTTTGTTTGGGTTTCAGCTTGTCTTTTTAAAATCGTATCGATTTGTTTCGGATCACACCGGATCAATTTTAGAATATATCGATTTGGTTCTAGTTAAAATGGGTCATTCTCAAAACATATCGATTTGATTCTGGTCAAAGATGTCATTTTAAAAAGGTTTCAATTTGGTTATGGTTCATAAATGCGCTTTAGACGTGCTTCAGTTTATTAAACTTTTCATATGAAATGTGAAAACTGTTTACATAGTCAGTCAGTCACTATGTTTTGTAGATTGGCGTATGAATATTTATGTCATTAACTGTGTTTCCGTTCAGGAAGAAAAGAAGCCCGGATTATTCTTGGATGATTATCGGGAATCTTTCCAGGATGCTTATTTTCTGATTTACTTGTTTTCCATACTAATGTTAGTGAAGTTTGTTTGTTTTCTATTAATATTATTTTTTTAAGTTTTTGAAGTTTATGTTTTAAAGTTTTAAATTTTCTTTGTAAACATTCTACTATGTAAAGTCATTCTTTGTAAGTTTATCTATTTCGATAAGTACTTTGTTTGCTTATGAATATGAATTGTAATAAAAAAAATCATGTTTTTGACGCAAAAAGTATATTAAAAAATAACCTGTCATTTGAAATTACATATGTGCTTACTTAATAATTTATATATTTCCATCCGTGTCATGTACGAGTCAATAACCTGGTAGTAAGTAATCAATTAAAATAAAAGACAAAATGACAAAAGACGTCCTTTACGTTTGACCCGATTTTTATTAGACGTCATTTAAAGAAAGAAATAGCAAAATGCATACATTATGTTTCAAATTCCTTTCACGTTAAGTCCTTTACATAGTTAAATTTTTTTGTTAAATCTAGTCATGTGCTTTGTACATGAGGGCAGGTTGGTCATTTTTCCTCTTTTAAGGACTTTTTACCAAAATAAAAATTATACAAATAACCCCCCTCTCTTACCTCTACCTTCTACCACTCACCATCTTCATCCATCATCTTCATCATCAGCATCCAACCCATCACCACCAAAAACCTATTTTCCGACAAGAGGTCGTATAAGCCCTACACCACCATGATTTTTCGCAACCACCAACACCTGAAACAACCATCATACTTGCAACTATCATCGTACGATCCTTCACAGCAGCAGCAACGTAACCGCCGCATCGACTTCCCCGTCAACAAGCGGTTTCAGATCTTCATGAGTGGAGGTGGCCCTGCATCAGCTTAGATTTGGCCGCACGGGGTGCAAGATCATCCTCGCCGGAGAACACGCCTCCATCAGCCTTTATACATCCATCACACTTCATTTACCCTCACAAATTTTATCAATAAAGATGGGAAGTCGTTATTCCGGCAAGTTAAGAAAATAGTGCAAAATCGTTATTCTGGCGACAATACCGGTCGCCAATTGAGGTAAGCTAATTACACCATTCAACTCATCTTTGAATTCCGAACAGAAGCCCTAAAGTTTTAATCCCAATTCGTTGTTAACGAACACGAATCTTTAATAGTTTTAACCAAGAAATTATTGAAATTGTAGCAGCAAAATAAAATGATTTGGATGCGATGGTGAGACGGTGGTGTTGAAGGGTAGATGATGGTGTTCCATGTAGGGTTGTTGTCTTGTTGATATTTGGTGTTCCAGGTAGTGGTGGCTACAGGTGGTGCGTGATGGCGTTGTTCGGCAACAAGTGGCCGGTGATGGCTGTTTTGTTGGTGATGGTACTGGTGCTTGTTTTTGGTTTTGGATGAAGATGAAGTGGGTGGTGAACTGGTGATGGTGGATTATTGTTGGTTGGAGAGAGAGAGAGAGAGAGTTTATAGGAGTATTTTTTTAAATGTATTTATTTTTTAGTTTTAATTATTAAATAAATGTGTGAGTTTATCACAATGCCTTCATGTGTTTAGCACATGACTAAATTTAACGAAAAATTTTAACTGGGTTAGTGTCAAAGTACGTAACGTGAAAAGAATTTGAAACATGATGTATGTCTTTTGCTATTTTTTTCTTTAAAGGACGTCTAATGAAAATCGGGTCAAACGTAAAAGACGTCTTTTGTCATTTTGTCAAAATAAAAAGCGATGACAATAAAACATGTTCACGGCCTTTCATAATTAAGGAAAGTTCGTGGTTGGAAGTTTTAAGTTTATTTAACCATTAGCCTTCTAATTCAATTACATAGGAATAATAGTTAAAACTTGAGATCTTACGGTCTTATGTTCAAAACTTTATTCAAAAGAGTTTTCTTACAGCAATGAGTTTCCTTCTTGATGGTGTTTCCGGATGAATCAAACCTGAAACGTTAAAGCATAGATGGTTGACATCCTATCTTAAGATGACTCATTCGGTACAGGATAATTTCAATGTTCTTATGATCCTCTTTAAGGTTAAGTTCGATTCTTCCATCCTATTTCTAGCCCCAAAACATGGATACAGTATAAAATTAAATGATTTTTTATAGAGCACACTTAAGGAAAACTTCCTTTTATGTATATATACTAAGTCTTGCCATAGACAACATGTTCTTAACATAATTTGTCAATAATAGGCCAATCAGTTATATTAAATACATATTTTTAAGGGTAATGTCTAATAAATAAAACTAGTGACATGACACAAATAAGAAACATGCAAACATGCATCGTTGATGGGTTCAGGTTTGAGTCACTTGATGACCAAACAACCATAAATTTATTGTTATTATAATAATTATTATTCTTATTTGATTATATACAATCTATTGAGTATGAACGTTTTTCAAAAGACGATATAACGTATTTACAATTTTTGGTTAACAAGTATAGTAATTTGTATTTTGGGTGAGCCTCAAGGAAAAAACACCAGCACTAACCTAGCTAGAGCTGTTCAAATAGTAAGAAATTTAAAGCTTGCATAAAAATAGCTCGCTTGATTGTAAACAAGTCGGCTAAGCTTAGTATATAACTGAACTGAGTATGAACCAAACCTAGCTCGGCTCATTTGGTTTGTTTAAGTTAAGCTCAAATTTGAATATTTTATATGTTAATGCATTCTTATTTTTCTGACCCTGCATAACCTAGGTTCACAACCACACAATCACACATTAATAACTAACTTGGTGATGCTTGTCTTAGTTATGTTATTTATTATTTCACTAATTTGGTGCCTAGTATGCAACGGATTATTCAACGCTTGTGCGTATTAATGTGAAGATTGTTGCCCTAACTTTATCAATTGCTCATTTAGTTGGGAACTTGCAATTTTCCTGCCTTTTAATTTACTTATCAAATAATTTGTTAAACCTTGATGATTCCTTATTTTGTCAAACTTTATTTTAATCTTATTTTATTATCAAATTTTTAGTAGTGTAATGTAGTTTAATCTTGAAATGTTGATCAGAAGTATTTTGTATTGATTTGTATGTTATTAAAGGTTTTAGTTCTTTTTATGTTAATGTAGATTGTCTTCTTAGAAACAATCAATTGGTATAACCGAAACTCCACGTAACGATCATGTTAGAGTTCAATTGTTTAAATAGCTGAAAGTCTATGAAAAAAAACCCGGAAATAACTTGCTCGAAATTGACTTGATTGTAAATGAGTTGGCTCGACTTCGTTTGTAACCCATCCATGTTAAATTGAGAGACAAAAAATTAGATATGTTAAACCTTGTGACAAAAGTCTAATTAACAGAAGTATATGATCTTTTTTTTAATTCAGTTATGTTTTGGGACCACTCATATTACAATTTAGTCATTTTAAACAAAGTATACCATTCTACAAAATATTTTGTTTATAAAAAAGAATAAAAAATCAAATCCAATTTAAATGATAATTCCTAAAATAATTAGGTAAATTTTACTTTTCTCCTTAAGCAACATTTATTCGTGTTGGAAAATTTGAGCTGTTTGATTTTGATACGAGGAACAAACCCTGTTTTCAATGTTCTAATTTGTATTTGATACCAGGGTTCGCTTTGAGGTAAGACAAAAAGAATAATCAAGCTCTCGTGATCATGTATCCACATAGTCAAATTGAACTAATCTTTTTTTATATCTTTTCAGCGAAATTTAAAATCAGTCGTTGACTTATATGCATAGGGAGAATAGAAAAATAAAAATAATGAAGATTCCAAAAACAAGATGAAATACAGTTTTTTTTTTTTGCACCATAATTTCAACGCACTACGGTTATGAAAAGAACAAATACCATACCATTAGACTAGTAGTTAATCATGGATGAAAGTTGCGGAAGACACATGATTGGTTTTAACTTTTATCGAATCCAGTAAAAGGAGGAGATCCATGACAAACGTTAAATATAAACGATGGGTTTAGTAATTTGTTAATAACAAAAGAGGAATGTAATTTTGTAAAATAATTATTACCTTTAAAGGGTCCTAATCATAATTCGGCGGACAAACACCTTGTTAATAATACTTTCTAAAATACATGATGAACAGACAACCACTTACACTTCATTGATTTAAAGCCACACAAAGGGCCGTTGGTGCTAGTTTGCCATCATTCAATTATTTTGACTTTTTGTTAGTCAAAATCTCCATATACGAAGTCTCATTCCATCATGTGCATTTATGCATTGCCTTTATTTTCCAGTTTCCACTCCTAGGTTCTAGATACAACCACCTATTCAATGCCTTGTCGGCTTGTACGTCATGCATTTCCACTTGTACAGTACAAGCCCAATAACCTGTTTTAGAAGTGAACCTTCTTAACGTCTAAGGTGCTGTTTGTTTTTCAGAGGTAAAATGTCAGAAGACTGCGAAACCACATCTGCCAACATCTGTAGCAGAAGAGGTGGACCAAAACTCTACAGTCTGCAACAAGAAGACTGTTTGTTTTTTAACATCTGCAGACTGCTAAAATAAGCTGAAATTTAAATAATTAAAGAAAAATAAGTAGTATAAACGATGATGGTTCGGGTGAAATATATGACTCAAAAATCTTCAAATACCATAATCTATAAATATCAAAAGAAACTAAAACTTGAAATTCATCAATGATTTAATAATCACTATAAAGAGGCTCAGACCTATCGAAACATTGGTGCAAAAGGTTCAAAGTGCCATGGCTGCAAGGGTACCTGCCATCCTGCATTTTTGCCACGCCAGGCACATATCCTGAGCTGATGTTAACTCGAACAACATTAGATCATCACAGCCACAAACCTGATTTCATATTTCAAACAACCATCCAAAAAACCCAAATCAAATGTCAATCGACATCGACAGAGGCGGCAACCGGCGTCAGAAACCGTGGATTTAAAAGCCATCACTTCCCCACACCGGAGTACAGCCACCACACCGAATCCGGTAACAATCAGAGGTCATAAACCCTAGATTTAACAACCGTAATTTCCCAACATCGGAGAGCTGCCACCACCACACGATCGCTGCCTAGGGTTCGTAAATCAAACCCGGTAACAATCGGCGATGATGGCGGCAATCGATAGAAAAACACAGCCATAAACAAAGATTATGGTGACAACAAATGAAAAGAATAAAATGAAGAGTGAAGAATTGCTGGTGGAGTCATCAGTAGCAACTTGGCTCATCACTTCTGGGAGAAGAGGTTAAAGAAGTAATAATACCAACACTTCTGGGAGAAGAGGGCGCGCAGACGTTTTTTAATGAAACGTCTTCGAAAATACAAACACACTGCAGAGCCCAACGTCTGCGCGCCCTCTTCTCAGTGCAGACAAAAGAGGTGGAGAAGTCCTTCTGAGGAAAAACAAACAGCACCTAAATGTCTTATTCATTGCCACATGGAAAGATAACAGGTATTTAGCCTTTATATTAGTATTATTTTTCTATCTAGTTCAAAAGGTTGGATTCAACTATATAAGCACTTTTCAAAGGTATTGAACAGCTTTTAATAACCAAGTATTAAATAATGAAGTTCTAAAATTGTAAATAACAATATATACATTGTAATATTACAACAATACAGAACCCGTTGTGATCCACAAATCTTAGAATATGTCGGGTTCTGTCTCATTGGATAACAATATTATCTATAAAACCATAAACCCGTTGTGATTTATAAATCTTAGAATATGTCAGGTTCTGTTTCATTCGATGACAATGTGACCCATAAGACCATAAGCCCATTGTGATCCATAAATCTTAGAATATGTCGGGTTCTGTTTCATTGGATGACAATGTGATCCATAAGACCATAAACCCGTTGTCATCATAAATCTTAGAATATGCCGGGTTCTGTTTTATCGGGTGACAATTGATCCATAAGACCATAAATCCGTTATGATTCATAAATCTTAGAATATGTCAAGGTTCTATTTTATTGAATGAGTGTGTGATCCATGACTATAAACCTTACACGATCACATCGTCATCCTATGAAAGAAAACCCGACATGCTCATAGGTTAACCAATAGTAAAATAATAATGATCATCTCATAACCGACCCCTAATCCATGCATGGGGATTGGAGGTTTGTTTTTCATTATTATTTTCCTTTTTAAAATGTTTGATTCAGCAATATATAAGGCACTTTTAAAAGGTATTAAACAACTTTCAATGTATAAAAGCAGAAGCAAAGCATCCAAGTATTAAATAAACGAATTTTTGAGATATTAAATAACAATACTTAGTAAAATTACAAGAATGAAGACTCCGATGATTCATAAACCTCAGACGACCACATCGGCCATCCTATGAAACAGAAACTGACATGGACATCGACACCGAAACCGGCTCAGCAGGAAAACCAGATTCCAAATTTCCGGTCGTCGAGTTCCCAGCGAAACCATAACCTAACCCCATCCTTAAACCATTATAATGCAAAGAATCATAATGGCAGCGTTGGAAAACCCGAGCAAGCGACGCCGCCTTCCTCCGAGCTCGCTTGGTACCCGTAAACAACAAACTCTGAATCAAACCCGCCAATGCTGGAGCTTTCAACACCCGCTCGGTGGTGTCGGCCCCGCCTCGTCGGCAAAGCTCGAGCAACGCTGCCACCGCGTTTTCTTTACCCCTCGGTGTCCCGCACCTCATCATTGAAATCAAACTGACCACTGCCTTTTCTTCCGTCCCGACTGCCTCAGCCCCGACTGGTTGCCGGACTATCAATGCCAACGCGCCGGCTGCTTCTTCCGCCACGGTTTCGTTTTCTAATGACTCGATTAGCGCTTTAACCACCCCGTACTCGATCATTTTCGCTGTGTTTTCTGTGTGGGTTGATAAGTTAAATAAAGCGGTTACCGCGTCTTTTTTCCCTCTAGGTGTACCGTCCCTTAACAAACTCGCTAATGTCAATAACGCGCCTTCTTCGTCCGCGATTTGTTTCTTGTAATCGTGAACAGCGGAAAGACTGAATAATGTGGCGGCTGCGTTTTCTTGTGATTCGATCGTGTGCCCGGATTTTAAAACGTTCACGATCGATGTTAAACACCCATCTTCCTCCATGATCCGCGTTTTATTCTTGTCATAAATCGAAAGATTCAATATCGCAGTAACCGCATTCTCCTGCGCAATCGGACTATGTGACGAAAGCAAAACTTTTAAATGAGGAATCACACCCGATTCTGCAATAAACCCCCGGTTTTCCCGCCCAGTTTTCGCCAAGAAACGGATTTCACGCGCAGCAATCGCTTTACCACAATCCGACCCGCTTTCCAGCTGCTCGATCAAAAGCTGAACCGTTGCTTTATTAGCTTCAACCGCGGCCCGGCTCGCCGGGGCTGCGGGAAACGACTCGGACACAAGACCCGCATTCTCCGGCGGAGTATAAGGAATCTTGTGCGCCATACACCACTGCACAATCAAGTTCCTAAGCGCCCGATTCGGCACAAGCTTCTTATGCACAAGAACCTGCCCGGTTTTCGGGCAACTATTATGCCCTTCTTCAATCCACCTCGAAATCGAACCTCGGTCAAACGTCTGCCCGGTCGATATAATCACCGGATCCATCATCAAATCCAACGAAATCGGGCAACAAAAATCCTTCGGAATCGTAATAAACGTATCCGCTATTTCCTTCGAAATCAACCCCCTCTTCTTCCCTCTTTTCAACCGCTTCCCGAATGCAATCTCCACTTCATCTTCTTCAAATCCAAACAACAAAAACCTACAATACCTAATCATAGCAATAAACCCGCCAATAACCGAAGCCGACGGTTCAAGATCACTCTCATGGTTCACAATTTGCTCTTCCAAATACTCAATTTCAACTCTACAGCCCCTAGAATCACAAACCCCCAATTCTTTAACCATAAATTCATAAAATTGGTCAAAATCCGGGATCTTTCCGGACCTGATTTCGTTCAACAGACCGAATAACTTCAATCGCAACGACTCATCGCGCTGATCGATGAACAATTTGTCTCTAACCAATTGGGTTTTGAGTAAATCGATCTGTTCCCTAACATCTTTATTAATGAAACAACTCAATTCATTAATCGGAAGAACATCCAAAAGGGTTGCAATTTCTTGATTCAAATCATAAAAGTGACCGGAAATTGAAGGGTTTTGAAGCAATAGCCAGAACTTACTCGAATGGGTGACGTAATCAAGTAATATTTTTGATCGGTAAAGCAGAAGGTACAGCTCCTTAAAGCATAACACCACCGTTGACGGTAGGTTTGAAACGACGGCGTTTTGTTGTTGGACGGAATCTAATAATAATACGAATAAGTCGACTTTCCGGATGAGAGATCTGGAGTTCTTTTTCTGAAACGACGGCGTTTTGTCGGAGAATGAGTTGATAAGATCCGATGCGACGGTGGTTAGGGTTTTGAGTAACCCGGCGACGTCGTTTTCGAGATGCACCGGCGCTAAGAACGCGTCTAGCGACGGCGAACGGCTCCGGCGTAAGGAGGAGAAGATGGCAGCCGATGCCATTGCTGGGTTTTGTTCAAGATTTGATTTTGTTGATGGGTTTTCCTCAGAATTTGATTTGGCTGATGGGTTTTGTGTAAATCTTGATTTTGAAGATGGGTTTTGCTCAGAATTTGATTTGGTTGATGGGTTTGTGATGAATTGATTGAATGGGTTAAAGAATTGAAGAAATCTTGGTTGTTGAAGATGGAGGTGGGTTTTATTGTTATTTGGTGGTGGGAATCCGCGTGAAGACTAGAGAGATGAATGAATCCTGACGTTTTAGAAGGATAGGTTGAGTGGGAAAGAGTAATGGCTTTATCTTCTTATTGTTAGCAAATCATGTAGTCCACACCAATTTTCTTGACACCTTTTTAAAGTCAAACACCATTAAACCCATTGAACCCAAGAAGCACTTAAGAGTTAAAAGACTTTTAAGACTACTCTAAATTTGGGTGATTTTTCTATAGGAGAGAGATTAAGATGTGTACATACGGGAGGGAGTAGAGAGAGTTGGTATTTACGGTAAAATGCTTTTAAACGAACGTATGTAAGTGAACAGAGAAGAAAATAAGACGGTGTTTCTGTTTGTTTTGACGGTTGTGAGAATGATAGTTTTGTAGGTTTTAGGTTGTTGAATGCTGAGAACGTTTTATAGACCTACATTTGCGGATGTTTGAGACGCAAACGTTCATATGTCGTTGAAATTCAATGCGAAAAGAAAATAAAAAACGTAGACGTTTGACCTTTGTATATTTCTATAAGTATTAACAAGAATTTATCGTATATCTCGGTTATATAGTTATAAAGTAATTAAACTACCCTATATGACACACGCGCTATTTTCAGTTAAGATATAAGTAATGCAAAAAGAAGTGGAATGTTATCTAAATTTCACTGTGAAAACAATAAAGTTAAGTGGCAAAGTTATGCATCTCAAAATGTTTAAAAGTTATATTATAAAAGTTAAGTGACGAACGAGACTGTTGATTTTGTAGTATGACGTTTATATGAGTGAAGTGAGAAGAGATAAGAGAGAGAATGCGTTTACGTTTTGTTTGGAGGGTTGTTAGAGGGACAGTTTTGTATGTTTTGAACAGTTGTCTATGTAACAATGTATCTAAGATCCGCTATCATGGGTGTTCTATGACGCGATAGGTCATATGTAATATAGACGTAATGTAAAAAGGAATCGTTTTTTTTTTTTGTATTAGTTAATATATCTATAAATTTTTAATATTGTTATATATCCCAATTATATAGTTTCTATTTTATCTAATAAAAACTACCTTACAAAACCATAAATATATATACACTTAATTTTCCAAAATCTATACCTCTTATCAAAAAAAAAGTTATAAAGATTTGTCATTTGTCACTTTCTTATCAAGAGTGTTTATTGTTTAACAATTTTTGAGATAAATATAAAAAGTTTATTGTACAACAACTGTGTATTAACCATGTGGAAGGATTTAGTGTTTATCGTATATTAATTATTTATTATATGTTGTATTTTAATGAATTACCTGTTTATCACAGGTTCTCATACTAACAAATATATAAAATGAAAATACAACCTTCAGGTCAAATAATTTGACTTATTTTATGTGTACTTTTTTAACTAGAAGATACTCAACTAAAAAATAAAAAAAATCTCAAATTCAATTTAATTGGGAAACTATCTAACTATCCCTCATTTCCATCTCTATAATCTATACTATATATAATATAGAAGTGAATGACCGTTTAAATTTTAAAATGTTAAGAGATACCAGCAAATTGTATCTATTGAGCAAATAAAGGTTCGATTAAGATTTGTTTTTCCGGAGTACCAAAGCCAAGCATGGCATCGTTATGAACATAAAGTCCCACTATTGTTGCATATTATACCATTAACAATGTATAAAATTTTAAGAATGCAAGGATAATATAGCCTTTGCATATTCCAAAATAATTTACAATAATGGCCCTTCAACATCAATTAAGTTTTTGTTAATTTATTAAATAGTTACACATTTTTCCCTCATTCTAAAACAACTACCCCACGATATTTTAACGGCCATAACTTTTCACACGTTGATATTTTCTTTAAAAAAAATTACATCGTAAAAACTAGCATTTTACTCTCTTTAATTTGAATATTGTATTGCTATAGTTTATTAATTTTAAAAAAACTAGCATGTAATGAGATACCAGTTATTACCGACAACGGGTCGGGCAGGTTTGGCTAATGGTGTTGAAACGAGTTAGGCTTGGAACAGGTTAATACAAAAAAACGGGGTTAATTTAGTTCATGTAACACCCCGACCAAAGGCGGATTATACATCGGGGCGCCACATATTGTTTCATTACTCGTGACACTATTGGGTGTCAATATTTAATAAATACATTCATTCGCGCACGCGCAACGTAAACACAAGATATAAATAAACCAACATAAATCAATATATTATAAATCATAATATTCGAACAGCAATAACTTGTCTTGATACATTTTAATCTAGGTCCAAAAGTAAAAACGTCCTATGTGTCCACAAGCTCCAAAACAGCTACTGCAAACCTGAACATGTGTTAAAATAAACGTCAAACACTTGCGTGTTGGTGAGAAATCAAGTTTAATACAATACATAGATGACAATAAATCTGCGCGCAACATGTGTATGTCTGGTTTTCAACAAGGGTGTAATCTGATCGGGACCAACTCTAAGATTCATAAGACTGCCAGTGCTCACAATTGAGCTCACAAACAAGACAAACTGTGCATGTGTAAACAAAAGAGAAAATCATAAACGATAGTTCTCCCGTGTTCATCTAATGGTACCATGAGAACTGCGGAATAGACCGACAAGACGGTTAATGATCCACACATACAAATAAACAGCCAAGTCTACGTCCTCAACACATGGGATACTGCGCGACTAAAGTTCATAAACAGTTTAAGACTCTAAGTTTGTATGAACACATGAACATCCCAAAACATTAAAAACAAAAAGGGATTAGGTACGAGATTACTCACTTGATAAACGGTGCGGTGTAAGATAAAGCAAGAATCAACTTTAAACAAGCACAAGTTAACCTATAAATAAGATTATTGTTTTAATGATTTGTTTTAAGTCTTGATTATAAGTTAGCATAATTAATAAGTAAATTATTATATATAATATATATATATATTACCGGAAAAGCAGGGCAGAACAGGGAGGAAGACGGAGGCAGAGAGGAAGACGGCAGAGAGAGCAAGGAGCAAGAGAACAGGAGAGATTAAGTGTTTTGTGTGTGTAGTGTTATGAAAATATTATTATTATTTATAGGAAAACCCTAGGAGACATAATCCCTAGAAAAGGGGAAAGGATCTTTAACAGGATCAAGCAAAAGATATCAAAAAGCATAAGAATCCAAAAGCAAAAGATATGGAAAGATATGGCAGCTGCAGAGGCAAGATAAAGCTGACAGGGAATAGTAAAAAAAAAGCATGGGCGGTTCAGATAAAGGTACAGGTCAGGCATGGAAAAAGCAGATCTCCAAAGATAATGTCAGTCACTTTTCCTGCCAACCAATGGGGTTGGTGCGCATGCTGCGCCGAAAGTAACTTTTCAGACATAAAGCAGATTAGGTCAACAGCTCAAAAGATAAGACAACTCAAAAGCAACGGCTAGATTAAACAGAAGAAAACTCGAAGGGTTCAGCGCGAGAAAGCTCGAGCGCGAAGGCAGACACAGAAGGTCAAGAGAGCGCGAGCGCGAAGGCAGACAGAACCAACCTTAACGCGTCGCGGAAAGAACTACATTTCTAAGCGCGCCGCGGGAAGAATCACATTTCTTAGCGCGCCGCGGGAGGAACTAAAATTCCTAGCGCGCCGCGGGAAGAACTATAATTCTTCGCGCGTCGAGGGATGAACTACGATTCTTAGCGCGCTGCGAGAAGAACTACAAATCCTTAGCGCGTCGCGGGAAGAACTACCGTTCTTATCGCGCTGCGAGAAGAATTACAATTCTTAGCGCGCTGCGAGAAGAGTTCGTCTCGCGAATCGCTGAAACAGGTGGTCTTCACGCAGGATTCCTTGTAAGGGGTCTGGCGCGTGGAGCTGCGCAGACAACCTTAGGCGGGAAGGAACAAAGGACAAGCAAAGAGTTAGAAGAAAAAGAGGGAAACAAGGCGTAAGGGCGGGACGGCGACAAGAGGGAAAAGAAGGCGGAAAGAGAGAAGGAGAGGGACGGGACGGCGGAAAGAAAGAGAGAGAAAGAGGCCGGAAGGAAAATATATATTATTATTAAAAGTAAAGTATAAGTATAAATAAATATTAAATCATAAAAGAAAGAGATCGGATCGGAGAAACGGGTACCTGGGTCGGGTCGGATCGGGGCAGATGTCACAGTCTCCCCTACTTTAAGAAATTTCGTCCCGAAATTTATCTCGAAGTAGGTTGCGCAGAGAACAGGTGCGGGTACTTGATCTTCATTTGATCTTCCCTTTCCCATGTAAACTCGGCTCCGCGCTTGGACTCCCAGCGAACTTTCACGATAGGGATACGACTGCGCTTGGTTTGCTTAACCTCGCGATCCATAATCTCAACAGGCTTCTCAACGAAATGCATAGTTTCATCAACTTGAACTTCATCAAGTGGAATGTGAAGGTTCTCGTCAGCTAAACACTTCTTGAGATTGGATACATGGAACGTTGGATGCACATTACTGAGCGCGGACGGCAGGTCAAGTCTGTAGGCAACTTTTCCTACACGCGCGAGAATCTTGAATGGTCCAACATATCGAGGAGCAAGCTTACCTTTCTTCCCAAAGCGGACAACACCCTTCCAGGGCGACACTTTGAGGAGAACAAGATCACCAACTTGAAATTCGAGAGGCTTTCGTCTGCGATCTGCGTAACTCTTCTGTCGGCTTCTGGCAGTCAGCAAATGATCACGGATCTTGGCGATTTTATCGGTTGTCTCTTGAACAAGTTCGGGTCCTGTGATTTGAGCTTCTCCCACTTCGCTCCAACAAATCGGGGAGCGGCACTTACGACCGTAAAGTGCTTCAAATGGGGCCATACCAATACTGGAATGATAGCTGTTATTATAAGAGAACTCGATCAAAGGCAGGTGCGAATCCCAATTACCTCCAAAATCAAGAACACAAGATCGGAGCATATCCTCAAGAGTTTGAATAGTTCGCTCAGACTGACCGTCAGTCTGAGGATGATATGCCGTACTCATGTCCAAGCGAGTTCCTAGCGCAGATTGGAGAGATTTCCAAAAGCGAGATATAAAACGGCCATCGCGATCGGATATGATGCTCAAAGGAGTACCATGACGGCAGACAATCTCCTTGACATAAAGCTGCGCGAGTTGCTCAACACGGTAGTTTTCACGAATGGGCAGGAAGTGAGCAGACTTAGTCAAACGATCCACTATTACCCAAATGCTATCATGTTTGCTTGCTGTCAAAGGTAACTTGGTAATGAAGTCCATCGCTACACATTCCCATTTCCACGTAGGAATTTCTGGTTGTTCGAGCAAACCAGATGGGCGTTGATGTTCAGCTTTTACCTTAGAACAAGTCAGGCATCTAGCTACGAACACAGCAATATCCTTTTTCATACCGGGCCACCAATAAGTTATGCGCAAATCCTTGTACATCTTATCAGCGCCAGGATGAATAGAATATCGAGATTTGTGCGCTTCACTCAGGATATCAGCGCGAAGATTCTCATCAAAGGGAATCCAGATGCGATTAAGATAGCAGAGAATTCCACTCAGATTAGGGACAAAGTGCGCTTCCGCGCCACACGCTAACTCGGCGCGAAGGTTACCATTGCTGATGGATGCGCGCTGCGCGTCACGAATACGCGATTCAAGGTTGCTTTGAATCGGCGCAAAGTGAAGATGCGTGCGCGGCAAGATACAGTTAAGTTGGCAGGGTTTTCGGCTGAGCGCATCGGCTACCACATTAGCCTTACCAGGATGATACCGGATCTCACAATCGTAATCGCTGATGAGTTCGTTCCATCGGCGTTGCCTCATGTTGAGTTCCTTTTGATCAAAGATATGCTGAAGGCTTTTATGGTCAGTGTAGAGGATACACTTAGTGCCATAAAGGTAGTGTCTCCAGATCTTCAAGGCAAAAACAACTGCACCAAGTTCGAGATCGTGAGTTGTATAATTCTTTTCATGAATCTTGAGTTGCCTTGATGCGTAAGCGATAACCTTGCCTCGTTGCATAAGAACACAACCGAGACCTTGGTTGGAGGCATCGCAGTATACGACAAAATCATCATTACCCTCAGGTAGCGCAAGAACAGGAGCTTCACACAACAAACGCTTGAGCGTCAGAAAGGCTTCTTCTTGCTTCGAGCCCCAAATATACGGTTTACCTTTGTGCGTCAGAGCTGTTAAAGGCAAAGCGATCTTTGAGAAGTTCGAAATAAATCGCCGGTAGTAACCAGCTAAGCCCAGAAAGGAACGGATTTCGGTAGGAGAGGATGGCATAATCCAGTTCTTGATTGCTTCAATCTTGGATGGGTCGACATGAATACCCATCTTGTTTACAACATGACCAAGAAACTGTACTTCATCAGACCAGAATTCACACTTGGAAAGCTTAGCATAGAGCTGCTCGGTTCGTAGCTTTTGCAACACCAACCGGAGATGTTGCTCATGCTCGGCCTTGGTCTTAGAATACACCAGAACATCATCGATAAACACAATCACGAATTTATCCAAGAAAGGCCTACACACCCGATTCATTAGATCCATGAAAACGGCGGGTGCGTTGGTTAAACCGAAGGACATGACCAAGAATTCAAAATGGCCATAACGAGTTCGAAAAGCAGTCTTCGGAACATCTTCATCGCGGATGCGCAACTGGTGATAGCCAGAGCGGAGATCAATCTTCGAGAAACAAGATGCACCTTGGAGTTGATCAAAGAGGTCGTCAATACGCGGTAAGGGATACCGGTTTTTAATGGTGAGTTTGTTCAACTCGCTGTAATCAATACACATGCGAAACGATCCATCTTTCTTTTTAACGAACAACACCGGAGCACCCCAGGGCGAAGAGCTAGGGCGAATGAATCCTTTAGCAGTCAACTCTTGAAGTTGGCTTGCCAATTCTTGCATCTCAGCGCGCGCAAGACGGTAAGGAGATTTAGCTACGGGGGAAGCACCAGGGACAAGATCAATACGGAACTCGACTTCACGAGCGGGAGGGATACCAGGAAGATCATCAGGAAAAACTTCAGGGAAATCACGCACAACAGGGATATCGCGAAGCTTCTTCTCTTCAGCAGGTTTGACCACATGGGCTAAGAATGCAACACACTTCTTCCGCATAAGCCTTTGGGCTTCGGCGCAAGACATAAGCTTAAGACCACTGGAGGGTTTTTCGCCGTAGATATGAAGATCACCATTTTCTCGAGGTATGCGAATCATCTTCTTGGCGCAAATAACTTCGGCGCGATTATTCGAGAGCCAGTCCATACCAATAATAACATCAAAGCTCCCAAGAGGCATGGGGATGAGGTCGATCAGGAAATCGTTTTCGTTAAGGTTAAGCGTGCAATCTTTAATCACCGAGTTAATTAAAATAGTTTCACCATTAGCCAATTCAACTGAAAAATCTTCTTTTAAGTTATCGCGCGGTCGCGCAAGCTTCTGCTCGAAGGCGCGAGAGATAAAACTTCGATCGGCGCCAGTATCAAAAAGTACAGAAGCATAAAATCCGTTAAGCAAAAATGTACCATTAACTACGTCATTATTCGCTTGCGCTTGGTGCGCGGTTATGTTAAAAGCTCGTCCACGCGTCACTTGGTTTGAAATCTGGTTCACCGGATTCGCTTGTGTGATTTGCACTTGTAGTCTCGGGCACGCGTTCCGGAAATGACTGGGATCACCGCAGTTAAAGCACGATCTGGGTCGTGGGTTTTGGTAGGTTGGTTGTGGGTTCTGCGGGTAGACTGGTGGTGTTGGCGCAATTGGATTGGCGAGAAGGACTCTACAGTTTTCAGCAGTGTGACCAGTACGGCCACATCGGTTACAAAGTCGACACGGGGTTTGGGTTGGGTGGTGAAATCTACAGGTTGGGCAAAAGGGATGGTTTCCTGTGTAAGGTTTCTTAGTTGGCGGGGCAGGGAGTGCTGGATTGGTTAAGGCATAGTTGTGGGCTACAGGAGGTGTTGGGTAGGCTGACAGAGGGTTAGGCGCATAAACTGGGGGTTGGTAGATGGGTTGCTGGACAATGGGCGGGTTGGTAAGCGCGTAAGCTTGTCTGCGCCTACGTTTCTGGTTATGGTTTGAGGGTTCAGGTTTGGTTTCTGCGGGTTCATGGACAGTTTTGGTGGGTTTGGTCTTCTCAGTTCCCCGCAGGAACAGGGTTCCTGCTCTGACATGGTTGTCGCTGAGCACAGCGGCCAACTCGATGGCGTCAGAGAGGGTAACTGGGTTTCTGGCCCATACAGAATCTTGAATTTCCATGGGGAGACCCCAAGGAATTTCTCTATGGCTCGGCGGGAAGGGGTAACAAGGTGAGGGACAAGCAGGCTTAGTTCATGGAAGCGCGTCGCGTACTCGCGCGCTTCACCGCTGTATTGCATCAAGTTCCAGAATTCTTCCTCCAGGCGCTTAACTTCGTTGGGAGGGCAGAATTCTCGCGTCAGAATTTTCTTAAATTCCTCCCAGAGCATGCTGGAAGCAGCTTCTGCGCCACGCGCATGAGCTACTCCATTCCACCATGTAAGCGCTCTAGATTCCAGGACACTGGAAGCATATAGGGTTCGTCTGTCTGAGGGGCATTGGGTATGGAGGAAAGTGTTTTCTATTTTCTCAAGCCACTGGAGCATCACGGTGGCTCCTTCAAGACCTGTGAACTTTGGAGGGTTACCCGCGTTAAAGGACTTAATGTTATAACTGGAGGTGTTGGTATTGTTTTGGCTCAAAGCTTGGGCTATTGCGGCGGCCATTTCCTGGGAACGTTGCTGTCTACGCATGCGCGGGGCTTCTCTTCTCTGAAATCGGCGAGATAGCGGAGGCATTCTATAAAAATTTTAATTTTAGTTAATATCTTGGTTTTAGCGCAAAGTTTTAATCTTATAAAGCTTGGTTTCGCAGAGTTAGATACTATCAAAAGTTAAAGTAAAATAAATGACCCTAAATGCAGACTTAATAAAGGTAACAAATTCGAATCAAGAATCGACAATTCATGTATCACCATGACTTTCCGAATTCCCAATTTTAAAATATACGAGCAAACGAGTATTGGAGATTGACGATTCATGTATCACCATGACTTTTCAATCCTCAATATAAAATATACAAGAAAATGAGTATTGGAGGTTGACAATTCATGTATCACCATGACTTTTCAAGTCTCCAACCTCATAACATAATCGTAAATGGAAATTGAAAATCAACTATTCATGTATCACCATGACTTTTCGGATTTTCAATCCCAACAAACGAATATGTAAGTAAAATCAATAAAAATCGAAATTCAACAAAAATCGAAATATCGCGAAATAAAACATAAAATCATCTACTGCGCAAGCGCGAGCATATTCATAAATAACGAGTAATTAACAATAAGCGCGCAAACATGAGATTTCTCTCATGCGCGAGAAGGGACTCTTAGGTATTCTAGGCCGTTACGTCTAACCACCTATCCTAAAGTCAACGAGCTCTGATACCAATCTGTAACACCCCGACCAAAGGCGGATTATACATCGGGGCGCCACATATTGTTTCATTACTCGTGACACTATTGGGTGTCAATATTTAATAAATACATTCATTCGCGCACGCGCAACGTAAACACAAGATATAAATAAACCAACATAAATCAATATATTATAAATCATAATATTCGAACAGCAATAACTTGTCTTGATACATTTTAATCTAGGTCCAAAAGTAAAAACGTCCTATGTGTCCACAAGCTCCAAAACAGCTACTGCAAACCTGAACATGTGTTAAAATAAACGTCAAACACTTGCGTGTTGGTGAGAAATCAAGTTTAATACAATACATAGATGACAATAAATCTGCGCGCAACATGTGTATGTCTGGTTTTCAACAAGGGTGTAATCTGATCGGGACCAACTCTAAGATTCATAAGACTGCCAGTGCTCACAATTGAGCTCACAAACAAGACAAACTGTGCATGTGTAAACAAAAGAGAAAATCATAAACGATAGTTCTCCCGTGTTCATCTAATGGTACCATGAGAACTGCGGAATAGACCGACAAGACGGTTAATGATCCACACATACAAATAAACAGCCAAGTCTACGTCCTCAACACATGGGATACTGCGCGACTAAAGTTCATAAACAGTTTAAGACTCTAAGTTTGTATGAACACATGAACATCCCAAAACATTAAAAACAAAAAGGGATTAGGTACGAGATTACTCACTTGATAAACGGTGCGGTGTAAGATAAAGCAAGAATCAACTTTAAACAAGCACAAGTTAACCTATAAATAAGATTATTGTTTTAATGATTTGTTTTAAGTCTTGATTATAAGTTAGCATAATTAATAAGTAAATTATTATATATAATATATATATATATTACCGGAAAAGCAGGGCAGAACAGGGAGGAAGACGGAGGCAGAGAGGAAGACGGCAGAGAGAGCAAGGAGCAAGAGAACAGGAGAGATTAAGTGTTTTGTGTGTGTAGTGTTATGAAAATATTATTATTATTTATAGGAAAACCCTAGGAGACATAATCCCTAGAAAAGGGGAAAGGATCTTTAACAGGATCAAGCAAAAGATATCAAAAAGCATAAGAATCCAAAAGCAAAAGATATGGAAAGATATGGCAGCTGCAGAGGCAAGATAAAGCTGACAGGGAATAGTAAAAAAAAAGCATGGGCGGTTCAGATAAAGGTACAGGTCAGGCATGGAAAAAGCAGATCTCCAAAGATAATGTCAGTCACTTTTCCTGCCAACCAATGGGGTTGGTGCGCATGCTGCGCCGAAAGTAACTTTTCAGACATAAAGCAGATTAGGTCAACAGCTCAAAAGATAAGACAACTCAAAAGCAACGGCTAGATTAAACAGAAGAAAACTCGAAGGGTTCAGCGCGAAGGCAGACACAGAAGGTCAAGAGAGCGCGAGCGTGAAGGCAGACAGAACCAACCTTAACGCGTCGCGGAAAGAACTACATTTCTAAGCGCGCCGCGGGAAGAATCACATTTCTTAGCGCGCCGCGGGAGGAACTAAAATTCCTAGCGCGCCGCGGGAAGAACTATAATTCTTCGCGCGTCGAGGGATGAACTACGATTCTTAGCGCGCTGCGAGAAGAACTACAAATCCTTAGCGCGTCGCGGGAAGAACTACCGTTCTTAGCGCGCTGCGAGAAGAATTACAATTCTTAGCGCGCTGCGAGAAGAGTTCGTCTCGCGAATCGCTGAAACAGGTGGTCTTCACGCAGGATTCCTTGTAAGGGGTCTGGCGCGTGGAGCTGCGCAGACAACCTTAGGCGGGAAGGAACAAAGGACAAGCAAAGAGTTAGAAGAAAAAGAGGGAAACAAGGCGTAAGGGCGGGACGGCGACAAGAGGGAAAAGAAGGCGGAAAGAGAGAAGGAGAGGGACGGGACGGCGGAAAGAAAGAGAGAGAAAGAGGCGGGAAGGAAAATATATATTATTATTAAAAGTAAAGTATAAGTATAAATAAATATTAAATCATAAAAGAAAGAGATCGGATCGGAGAAACGGGTACCTGGGTCGGGTCGGATCGGGGCAGATGTCACAGTTCATGTCGGGATGGGTTTAGATCGAAAGAGGTAATGTCAAAACGGGTTTCGGGTTAAAACATTTTCGGGTCGAAACATGTCCGTCAAAACGGATTGGGTTAAAGCGTTGTTTATCTTAAATTATTGTACATTTCATCTTTGCTTCTTGATTGTCGCCACTAGTTACGCGCGTTCAAGCATCATTTACGTGAATGACATTGCTTATACATATCGGATTGCTCGCTCATAAGCGTTATGTGGTGCACTTACTGGCACCGGTTACACGTCCGATGCCACGTTAAATGCATACCATCGTCGGGTTATGCACGTACCATTGCAAGGTTACAAACGTACTAACACCGGTTGCGTTTGCGCGTACACTGCTGCATCGCGCGAGCAACAGGCTAGTTACACTAAAAACATTGCATTTCTCTCTACTGTTTAATTAAATAATATTTTATTTATACTTTTATCATTACGGTTTCTCCCTGCACCCTATAATTTACCAAAAATCACTACATTTCTCCTAAATTTACAAAAAATCACCACATTTTCTCTCTCCATCCTATAATTTACACTCATAACCACTCAAAACTCCACCTTATAATTTATACTCACACCCACTCAAAACAACTATTTATGGTATTTTTGTAATTGTTTTCATTGATCATCTTAAATTAATATGATTTTAAGTACCTGATGAATATTTTTTTTCATCATAATTAAATATAAATATAAGTTGGTCTCTAGTAGAGTACAAAGTCAAGGACAAAATTATTAGAAAAATAAAATAAAATAAAAAAGAAAGAAAACGAAAAAACAAAAGCAGGATAAGACTTAAGGGAAACGTCTAAAGAAGGGCACGTATGTGTAAACAAGTCCAGGATAGACTCTGTCAAAGACGAGTTAAATATAAAATATCAAATCCAGCCGGTGAGTCAACAAATAAAAACACACATTCTTCTCTCAGAAAAACGCGCACATATATCCTATATTCGCTTCGGTCGACAAAATTTAATCATTAAAAAATATGAGTCATTTTTGTTACCCTGGTTTTGACTCCGCAGTAAGCCACTAGGCCTACAAATAACCAATACATGAGTTTGAACACTGAAGCGAAATTTCAATCATCCATGGTTAGTTTTACACTCCAAATATTCGAACTAAGGACCTTCCCAAGAAAAAGCCCTACACTCTATTCCCGAGTTCATTATAGAACAGAAATTACATGGAAGAAAAAAAAAAATTATTGTGTTCCAGAGATTTTTTTTAAGGAAAGAGAATGAAGGAAATGAGAAAAGGTTTTTTCTGAGTTTTATTAAACGAAGGAAAATAAAACAAGTAGAAATAAAATATGGATGAATAATGAGCAAGTTGGAAGTAAATGTTTTCTTTCCAATTTGGAAAGAAATGTGAATAAGAGAAATGAAAGATAAAATAGAAAACAAATAAAAAAAGAAATTATTTCTTCTATTTTCTCTCATTAGATGAACTCGGGAGCAGAGCGTAAAAGAAAACCCCAAACTACACAACGACTGGCTTGATGCCAAATTACGAGTCATTTAGTTCATAACCTTAATTTATATCATTATATCTTTAGTAACTTCGTAATTTTAATTTCTTTAGTACAAAATAAAATAATCTCAATATTTTGACGCTTACAAATTATGCTACCCAAGAGAATTCACAAACTATTTTCATAAAAATGTGAGTAAGTTTTGTATATTATTGAAAACAAAAACGTGTCACTTTTATTTCCCTCTATCCACTTACTAGACAAAATTTTCAAGTTTTGCTCAGGCAAAAATTTTTTCCCCCGTCTTGTACATTAGGTTACCAAGACAATCGGGGACTCTCAAAAAGAGCGTTCACGAGTGTTAAAAGATTTGTAAGTTAATGAAATGAAATATTGTAGAAAACAAAAACGTGTCACTTTTATTTCCCTCTATCCACTTTCTAGACAAAAGTTTTATGTTTTGCTCAAGCGTATGTTTTTTTCCCCTTCTTGTACGTTAGGTTACCAAGACAATCGGGGACTCTCAGAAAGAGTGTTCAAGAGTATTTAAAGATTTGCAAGTTAATGAAATGAAATGAACCTCGGTACGTCACTTCATAATAAGTTGTTAGGCATGTAATGGAATTATGTTTCAATATGACTCCGCAATGGTTGAATCGTTGGCCCTAGCCGGGTCGGTGTGTTATAGCTTAGCACATTAAATCTATTTGTATTTAGTCATAACTATATACATGATCGTCCTCGAGAATCCAAAAAAATCTAACGCCTAGGGCAAGTTAAGAAAATGCCCCTGATTTGGTATAGTTGGGTGTTTAGATCTTTATATAGTTTAATTGAGATGTGTTTAGATCTTTGTTTTAAATCAATCGGCTCGTATCCCTTTTTTTTAATCAAAATTCTTAAAACATCAATTTGAAATTTGAATAAAACTTCACGAAGTTAAGTTTATTTTTTTAATGGAGGTCCAATGAAAAAAAAAATAGTGTGAAAGTGAAACCGGTGACAAGAATATTCTAAAATGGATTATTATTAGCCAACTACAAAACACTGAAATTATTATTTTTTTTGGAACGAGCAACCAAGTAACGCCGGGTACTTCATACGCGCCCCCCAATGGCTAAAGGTAGCCCGAGCCGGCCATGAGTTCGGACGGACGGATCCCCTAGCGGTCCACCTATTGAGGGATTTCCCGGATAAAACCTGATCCTCACGCCCGCCAAACAACATGATAACGAGGAGCCGGTAAAACCGGGTGAGATCAGGACTCGAACCCTAGTAAGCTAGAGTCATCCCTCATATCTCCCATATAAATTGGTGATAATGAGGTTTGAACCACCTACCTTTCACTAGTAAAATGAGTGCTCTGCATTGAGCCACAACCAATTTATAAAATGGATTATTATTAGTCAACTACAAAACGCTGAAATTATTAAAATCTAATTTATGTATCATATTTATATTCAATGACAATATTATATGCATTTTAAGCGATTAATGAAATGCTTGAATTTTAAGGCGGCTTCCAATTTACAAATATATCATATCAAATGATTGTATTGAAAATTGAAAACTTAGAATCAAAAGAAAGTATCTGCTAATGTCCAAGTTTATAAGTTATAGCTATATATGATAAGATTCTACGTATATCATGTGAGTGATATAAGATATCAAGCTTTACGTAACAGAAACACTATGCTATGTCTATTGATAGGGAAGCTTTAAGTTATAAGATAATGCATTGCATTTAAATTGTTTAATACAATTCATTCTTTTGTAACGAACTTCTTTACTTGTCTTGTTTCCTTAAGTTCTTATGCCTTTAATTGTTTTTCTCAATTAATATAATTATATTATAGTCCCAACTTAATAATATACAATATAGAATCAATAATAAATATTAGTGCTTTAGTGAAAATAATACTCTTGGTGTAAATTTAAAAACTTGTAGCTTTGAATCTTTGACGAATGTGGCTTTAACGGTAACAAGTTATATATCTTGTATCTGCAATTAGGGTGGTTAAATTGGGTCGTGTTTCATGTTAGGGGTCAAATCTAACATGAAACTAATGATCATGCCAAATAAACCCAAAGAGTTGAGCACGACGTGTATTAGTTTTATACAAACACATGTTTAATATGTAATAAGTTACAAATATTTTTGGTTTCTAAAACTTACTTTTTTTTATACGTGTAATGTGTAAATAACAAAAGTAACATAAATGTAAGCTGCTTAGTTGGTTTTGTTGTGGACTTGCAATTAGCAACACTCGGGTTCGAACATGTTGGTTTCCGGTTTTATTGATTTTTTTTGTGTGTTTTAAAATTGAAATAGATTTTTTATGTATTTATAGATTTCACACTAAATCAAGCAACAAAAAAGTAAGGTGGTATGACGGTCAAGTTATTGTAGTGTACTATGTTATATGTATGTTTGAACCTTACGACCGGCGCGTTATACTATGTTTAACGTGTGTTTGAACCTTGCGACCAGAACCTTACAGCCAACGCGTTATACTATGTTTAATGTGTGTTTGAACCTTGCAACCGGTGCAACGCGCCGAGGGCAACCTCTAGTTTGTATAATTGTATTAAGTAGTAAGAGTGGTATATCAAAGATACCTTGATTAGTCGTTATGTGTGTGATTTTGATGAATGTGATAAAAGAAGATTGGAGTTTGAACTCCCAACCTACATTGATAATTTAAAGAAGGATAAATAGGCAGCCGATGATGAGTTTGAGAGCTAAGGTTCTTTGGCAGGCGACAACATTTACAGATCAGATCGATTTAGTGTTTGTGTCTGCAATGAAATGAGGGTGGGAAGAAGATGGGAAAAATAAACACGTCTAATGATACATAGGAAGACGATTTGATGAAGTAGGCACGTGTAATGATACGTGGAAAGTTTATGTTGAAGTAAAGCTTGTATAAGTTTGGGTACACATAATACAACCATAGATGCATAAGAAACTTTGAAATTGTAATATATATAATTATTCAAAAAAATAATAATATTTGTTTTTAACAAAAGAACCAACCCATTGCCCCCACCCCCTTAACTTCTTCCTAAGTGACCCTTATTTCACGACACTAGTATTTTTTCAATACTGACCTCGGTGATAATGATCTTGATGGCGAAAACGACATTGTTTGAGGGTTGGTTGAGAAGCATGATTTGTGTTTGAATTTGGAACCAAAGTCAATCTTGGAATATTCGAATGAAGTGGGGAAATATGAGGTTGTGGAATGAAGTGAGGAACTAAAATCTGCAAATGAAAATGAAGTGGTGTAAGGATTACCACAAAAGGAGATCTTACTTGTCCAAGAGATACAAGTTAGTTGTTACACTCATATGAGTGCATCACTTGTGGTTGTGTTTACAAAGAAGCTGAGAATGTTTTGTAACTTTGTTAGTAGGGCTGACTCAATCATTTTGGAGAATTAAACGGTGTACCTTTTCATTGTCTTTGATGATAAAATTTAACTAATCTTTAATGTAGATTTCTACTAAAAGACTCATATCGTGTTCTGCTTCCGTTGCTTTATTCATTTTGAACAACCGCTAGTGGGTTAAATTACACATTCAACACTTATGAGTAATTATTGTGTTTGAAAGATTAACTCCAACTATGAAAAAAAGTAGTTTCAGGTTTCAAACGAATCCCCCGCTAAATAAACCACCGAATAGACTTCAAATTATTTCATCTTTAAAGAAACCTTAATGAACCTTGAACAAAAAATTACATGAAAAATACCAAAAGAGTAAAGTTGTTTAGATTTGAAGCTGTGACCCACAGAGACAATGGATTCATTTACGGCGAACTGGGTTCACACTTTTATTTCTAAGAAAACAAATCACATATTAGTATCGACTCCGAAATTATATATAGTTTTCCTCAAAACGGGATTTAATATTTTGGTAAATAACACAAACACGTATTTGGATTACAACCGATACATAAGTATGGCTCGGTATATGTATATACATTTACTAGCTTTTGAACCCATGTATTACACAGGATTTTTCAAATAAGCGAAATTCAGGTATATAATCATACGTAATTTAGGGATTTTCTTTAGAATTTATATATTAATTATAATATTATCACACACACTTCAAATATTACATATTTAAATTTTATATTTTCATAAGATTGAAATAATGTTTTTAAATGACATAAAATCAAATATTGGTAATTACCTAAACATATTAAAGGTATTTTATATGATCAATACGAATGAAACTTAAACAGTGTTTTACAAATTGTAAAATTATAAATATTGTATTTATTCAACGAAATTTGAAGCACACACATAATTAAATATATATTATAAGCGTAGATCGCTAATTATTTTACGATAATAGTTTGTAAATCATTATTTAACTAATTTGATAATTTACTATTTGATTTTAAACTTATTATAGATATTCAATAGTTTATATTATTTTTAAAAAATAATGGTCAAACTTTCGATATTTAATAGTAAAATTAGATGTAACGGGTTAATAAAAATTAGTGTGCTTTAAATTACATTAACTACCTTTTTTTATATAGGTTAAAACAAACTGGTCGTACCAAAATAAACTTATGACCCATGGATAACATAGATTGAGAAGAATAGAGATTAGAAAATAATCAAATATGAGAAACATTGAAGTTAGTATTGAATGTGGTTAAGACATATAATCCTCATTATTATTATTTTTGTTTATTACTATAGATAGATTTCTTTTGTTGAAATTGATTATGCCATAAATATTTATGAAATTAAAAAAATGAAACTGACATTTCTGAAAAACAAACAACATGAATTTATAATATTTTTGCAAAAAAACTGAATTGATCATGGTTTTAATGTTTACAAGTTTTTGTTAGAATGATTATGTTTAGAAATTAAATTAAATATTTAAAATTAAATAATCACATTAATTGGAATTTTAAGTTAAATAGCTTAATTGATAAAAACTTTATATATATAAAGTGAGAAGCTTTGCATCATTCAAACTGAATTCCCAAGTATTATTATTAAAAAATGCTTAATTCTTTAATGAAAAGTAAGATCCTATATTAACTAGACTCTCAACATAGGTGTCAAGTGTATAACTTTCTATTTTTATAATTTCCATTTAATGAATTATAAAATGAAAAATATGTTGTTGGTGGGAATTGAACTTACTACCTTAATTTTAAAATATTTGTGGCTTACCAACTCAACTATGATGAATTGATGTTAAAATTCTCTTTTTCTTAATTATTATAGATTCATAACCTTCCATTTTTATTTTTCTTTAAATATAAATACAAAATATTCTTACTAATCTATGTATTTTAGGAAAAGTTATTTATATCTTATAAATCCATAAGGTATGTTATTATGTATATTATTAAATTTAACTTTTTTGTTTACTTTTTAACCATGCGTGTATCACACGGGCTATATCATAGTTTTGAAATATATTAAAAATGTTGTAACTCATGGGTCAAATCATTTTTCACCCATAACCAATGGATAACATGGATTAAGAAGAATTTAAAAGATTATGAGAGAATTTTATGCTATGATTGAATGTGGTTAAGACAACTAAGCATTGTTATTTTTGTTTATCAACATGGTAAGATAAGATACATAGTAAAATCCTATAGCTCTAATAGCAAGATAAACCTATACTAAATTTAAGACTTTAAAATATCAGGAAACTTGCTTAATCTTTTAATCACCAACCCACTAGTTGTTGATGAAGTTGGCCCAACCCAAACTACCTTGTTTGAGTCGGAAATTAAGCCCAACAACTCAACAAGTGCAAATGAATGAATGAGTGAAGAATAGTCTTAAGGCGATTCTTGTGTGGACGCCATGGTTGATGAAGACACATTTAATTTAGAATTAATAAAGGTGACTAGTTTAGTTTTTATGTAATATTTTCACTCATATTTTAAAAGCACTGATTCCACATATCACCATTTCACATTTTTTCTCATACTCAAATTATTTCATGTTGAATTAGACAACTTATAACAATTTTAACCAATGTATTATAATAAACAAGTCGTTTTTTAGTAAAAAATAATGTATATAGATTAAAGTATTGTAAAAGAGAAATAGAAAAATGTATAAAAGTTCAATAAGTTACTTATTGTTGATAAACTAAAACATAAAACATAATGTATTCATATGTAGACGCTAATTCATAATTATTTAGTAATACAAAAATTGTGATGCACGCAAAGACAAAAAAAAAATCCAACCCGGCCCCAACCCCACGTCCGGCCCCGCCTTGCACGCACGCCTTCCCCGACGAGTGGCATTCTCCGTCCACGCCCCATGGATTTCAACCCACACGCCTCATGGTTGGATATGGTCTTGAAGATTATCTAAGCCATTCAATTCGGTTCAAACTAAATTCGAATATTCGAATTTAAAGTTCAAATTTGAATCTTCAAGTTAAAAATTCTCAACCCAAAAACACCCTAAATGGAAAGCCAATTAAGCACTACAACCAACAAGATTTAGCACCAACAATTTCAAGCATCACCCAATAGTCAATTAACCTAACTATCAAAATATCACATATATTATAAGAGACCAAAGTTAAGGTATCATATGCAAGTAAGTAACATCATATCTATAAGATTCTCCAGAAAACAAAAAACTCAACTTCATACTATATAACTCCCCCACTAATCTTCATGAATAAAAAGTCCAAAACTTTTTACTCATGAAGACCGCGAGAACCTCCCGGATCATCACTCTCCGTTGCTGACTCGCCCGAGTTTCTCGAGAATCTTTATCACATCTTCCACCTCGTCTAAATAGTACGCGGCTGCACTTGGTTTCGCCCCCACAGTACATGTAAACACTGAGTTATTGTTAGTTATCTCACCCGTTTTTATTTCCTCCGCAATTGCCACAAACATGTCTTCATCACTTCTATCATCTCCAATACTCAACACAAAATCGGCCCGCTTTTCATATCCATCCATAAATGCAAAAATCTCCTCTGCAATCATACCTTTAGTAACCCCCTATAACGGTAACCGACCACATATTAATAAGATTTAAAGAACTTGAACTTAAAAGATTGATTCTATAAAGAGTTAAATGGGTGTACCTGTGGTTTAGTTTCTACAATGTATTTACCGCGTTTCACAGCAACAGGCTCGTTAGCCAGCATGCTTTCAAGATGGTCCAGCAGCTCCTTAGCCTGGTGCACGCCAAAACTTTTATCGGCATCTTCATAGTGCCAAACCATCGCGGTTTCCTTCTTTTCAATATATGAACCGTCAGTAGCTTCGGTGTAATGCTTCATAACCGGCTCAGCGATCTCCATCCACCCAACATTATTCATCTCCCCACACGGTTCCCAATCTTGATTACCCGCCCACCTAATATGATTTCACAAAATAACTGTAAGATTTGCAGGGGTTATTAACTTATTAATTATTTATAACAAACATTAAATGCACATTTATACCTTATGAAGTATCCGTGCTCGGCTGCAATGACGAGTTTGTCACACGCGCCGAACCAAATGCCAAGATTATCTTTATCGCGTCCACTAATGATGCACACTGTGTTCTTTGGATCACTGCATAGTTTGTTGATCATGGAGATAACAGATGCAGTTGGGAATTTATTGATTGATGAAGTAATGGTGCCATCATAGTCCAAAAGTATGGCACGGTTTTGAGCCATACTATATGCATTCTCCACTATATTCGCGTCCAACTTGCTAAAATTCTCATCAAACAAAACAACTCTAGTATCTAACCCGAACCCTAAATTCACGCTCCGTTTGTGGGAATGATCGATGCAAGTTTGCTCTAAATCTTCGAAGAAGCTACGAGCCCAGTTTAATACATCATGGGTGATAATGTATTGATAATGGATCTTGTGAACGGTTTCTTTATGGATATCGCAAGCCGTGATGGCGATGAACATGGCTTCTGCTGTGGCTGACACGTCCCACGGGTTGACCCGTATGGCCCCACTTAAAGACAGTGAACACCCAATGAACTCGGAGACTACTAGCATGCTCCTTTTGGCAGAGTTATCACCAACACCGAGATCAAGATTAACATCACCACATTGCCGGCACACGACGTACTCGTACGGGATCAGATTCATGCCGTCACGTAACGGTGTAACAATTGCCACCTCGGAAATAGAATAATAAGCAGCTCTTTCACATAACGGAATGGGCCGATCGATAAGCACAACCGGCTTGTATCCCTGGCTTCCGAATATATTATTGACTCTTTCACAGATTGATTTTAACTCATCTTTGATGTCATCCACATCCTGACCAGGCCCATGGGGCGGGTTCAAAATTTGCACCAAAACGACGAATCCCACCAAATCCGGGTAAGTTTTTAGCATCTCCTCCATTGCTAAAATCTTTAAGTTCACACCTTTGAATACATCCAAATCATCAACTCCAACCAACACGATTTTCCCTGCGAAATAATTTTTAAGATCTTCAACCAACACTCCTGTATCGGGCCGATCCAAGCATAACGCCGTTTGACCGACGTGAATCCCACTCGGATTAATCTTGATCTCGATGTTCCTTCCATTGTACTCCAAGAACAAGTCCGCCCTTTTCAACCGAGTATCCAAACCGAGCATTCGGCTGCAACATGATAGAAAATGACGGGCATAATCAGATGTATGGAAGCCGATAAGATCAGCATCCAACAGACCCTTCAGGATCTCGTTCCTCATCTGTAAGGTTTTGTAAACCTCAAATGAAGGAAACGGGCTATGCAGAAAACACCCGATTTTGAAACCACTAAATTTCCTCCTCAAGAAACTTGGCAGCATCATTAAATGGTAGTCATGTATCCAAATATAACTGTCCTTGTCGGTTACCGTCTCGATCACCTTTTCTGCAAACGCTTTGTTCACATGAACGTGCGCGCTCCATAAGTCCCGACTGTAGGGGGCATTAGGGAAAACCGAAGCCGGAAGCTTGTAATGAAATCTCGGCCATAGGTACTGCTTACAAAACAAGTTATAATGTTGGTCCCATTTTTCAGCCGGGACAAAAACCGTCACGCAGTTGTATCTTTCGAGTAATACTTTCGCCAGGTCATATTGTTCGTCCAGGCTAACGTCAGCCCTAAGCGTGCCAACATAGAAAACCTCAACGTTTGCGGGCACACTGTCTTTAATGTGCATGTAAATCGAACTCTCGTCCCAGTCGAATTCCCAAAGGTCCCCTTCGTTCTCGAAATGCGTACGCGTAACAATTATGGGTAATTGATTCGACACCACGATCAGCCTGTTCCGGGCATCTGAAGGAGCGTCAGATGCATCGATGAGATCTTGATCATATCCTGGTAAAAGTGAAGCAGTAGACATTTTCCAAATTTGTATATAATATCAAGATTCTTCGATAACGACTGTTATGGAAATGATCTGCAAACAAGTAACACAACACAACGTTAATCGAATCAATCATATACCGATAACCACATGTCCAAATCAAATCAAGAAAACATACAAGAACTCAAAAGATTCAATAGATAAAAATTATTGAAAATTCAAAGTCAAATTCAGTCAAAATTAAATCCACCCAAAATCAGCAAGATAACAATTTATATAATTTATATAAAAAACTTAACATAAACAAGTTATTTTTCAAGAAATGCTGACAATGCAAGTGAATCAGCAATGCTGACGTCATTAATATACTCAAATTCAATAACAAAATAAATGTAAAATTGACTATTTTCCATATAGCAACACGTGGATCATAATCAAAATGCAAACCAAATTCAACGAAATTAAACTCAAATTCATCAAGAATGTAATCATAAACACACAAATAACAATCCAAAACATAATCAAGATTCATATACGAAGAACAGAGGACGATAAGAAACGTCGAAAATGCGAGTGGAATAAGATTCTTCGGTTAACATATTATGATCATTTTCATACCAAATCACCCAAATTACAATCTACACGTCATCAATTTCATAAAAAAACCAAAAACATAATCAAATTATATAAATGTCAATTAATTTCAAGAAATCTTGAAAACTGACCTTTGATGACGATAAAGATCGATGATTTATAGGTTTATAGCTTAAAAAGATCGAACCCCAGATGAAAAAGTTTGAAAAGATTAATGGGTTCTTGATTTTGAATATTAATAATCTGTGGGTGTAAGAAACATGAAGAAGGTATTTTAGAGAGTGATGAAATATAAAGCTACAAGTCATAACACTCAGGTCGGTGCTTATGTCATATTTATGGTTTCAAATTAATAATAAAATAATAAATAAAGGAAATAAGGATAAGGGATACCAGCAGAGCAACCAACTGGATGTTGAACATCACGCGCCACCGCGGTGTACGGTGGTGGGGTAGTGTTGGTGTCACGTGTCTATTTGTTTTAGTTTAGTTTAGTGTAGGATACTTTCTAATTTGGGTTTTTTGATTGATTAAAAAATAAAAAGTACTTTATTATTCATGATAAAGTATGTACAATTCAAGGTTATTATTAATCTTAATCATAAATACTAGCAATAAATTATTCTTAATCATAAATACTAGCAATTAATCTTAATCATAAATACTAAACGACCAAAATAACTAGCAATTAATCCGCACCTAGAAATAATTAAATACTTTCAAGGTTATCATCATGATAATATTTTCATTTTGGTTAAAGAAATAATTAAATACTCTATACAAATAGGGATGAAAAAACATGAGGATAAAGAAGTTGATGTTACCGTGTTCGGGTTTAAGATCGGGTCGGGTCTTTTTTTATGTGCCGTTGGTAACTGGTTACGAAATTAAGTTGTAGTGTGAATAAATACGTTATATGATATGTTAAGTAAGTAAAAGCTGGCTTTTTAAGTTTTCAATGTAACTTTGGTTTATCATAATTTATGTGATTAAAGACTTTTTAAGATGAAAAGGTTAAAAAAAATGATATGCATGTGATATTTATTATATCGTTGTTATGCCGCTGTTATAAACTTAAAAATAATTGAAAACTTGAACTTAACATAATCAAGCATTTACACTTGAGCAATGACGGCCCAACCATTTAGATGGCCTAAAACTGAGTGAAAATCAGAGACCTTTTGTATTGTCATTATTTGATTCACAGTCTTAAAAATATTAAAATTGTTTGATATGACCACTGATGAAATCTGATCCGTTAGCAATAAAACACAATCTGGATGATCTTTTCATGCCCCGCTACAAAACTTATGTAATTTGTAGTTAAAAATTCCATCTTAAGTCTTGCTCAATAACTACGATACATACGATACATAAAATGTTTTAGTTCACAATTATGTAAGTTACAAAAAGTATCCCTTTATAAATTACACATGATATAAAAAAATGAAAATGCATGAGTATGGCATTGGAAATAAAAACTAATAATTTAAAATACATGAGTATGGCATTGGAAATAAAAATAAATAATTTAAAATACAAATAAAAGATACTCATCGTAAGAAATGAAATAATTGATTAGCCATTAATTTTTATATAAACTAAAACCAAAATCAACAACCGGTAAATAATGAAATTAGAGATGGTTAATGTGTAATAATTTATGCATCTTTCGTCACTAAAATGTCTCTAAATAAGCGTAATATCGGCAATTATATTAAAATAAATAACCACTAATGTTTATAAACTCTATCTATAGGTAAATATAGCCCTAGAGAATAAAGCAAGCTGATATACGAAGAAAAATAGTAAAAGCAGACTTAACACACCCTATGGTGAATCAAGGCATGACCATGTCCACAACATACGAAGTAAAGACAAAATTCAGGAAGACAAACCATGACCATGCTAACCGCACTTAGAACAGGTTTTCATCATGATAGTATTTTCATTTTGGTTAAAGAAATAATTAAATACTCTATACAAATAGGGATGAGAAAACATGAGGATAAAGAAGCTGATGTTGGCGTGTTCGGGTTTGAAATTGGGTCGGGTCTTTTTTATGTGACGTTGGTAACTGGTTATAAAATTAAGTTGTAGTGTGCATAAATACGTTATATGATATGTAAAATAAGTAAAAGGTGGCTTTTTAAGTTTTAAATGTAACTTTGGTTTATCATAGTTTATGTGATATTTAGATGTTTTAAGATGAAAAGGTTATAAAAAAATGATACGCATGTGATATTCATTATATCATTGTTATGCAGCTGTTATAAACTTAAAAATAATTGAAAACTTGAACTTAGCATAATTACGCATTTACACTTGAGCAACAACGACCCAACCATTTAGATGGCCTAAAGCTGAGTGAAAATTAGAGGCCTTTTGCATTATCTTTATTTGATTAACAGTGTTGAAAATATTAAAATTATTTGATATGGCCACTAACAAAATTTGATCCATTAGCAATAAAACACAATCCGGACAATCTTTTCATGCCCATTACAAAACATATGTAATTTGCAGTTAAAAATTCCATCTTAAGTTCTGCTTGATAACTATGATCAGTGTTGTAAAAGTCGGATTCCAAGGCCGACTAGTCGGTCCTCGGACCCCTAGCGTGGAGACTTTTTTCAAGTCGGCCTGGATTAGTCGGAGGCGGTCAAAAGTCGGACTAGTCGGGCTAGGCGGTCAAAAGTCGGGCTAGTCGGGCTAGGAATTTCTAAAAGTCGGTAAAAAGTAAGCAAAAAGTCGGAAAAAAAAGTCGGGCTAGGCGGGCTAGAGTTCTCTAAAAGTCAGTTAAAAGTCATTCAAAAGTTGCCGAGTCAGCTAAAGTACCTTTTTGACATGAATTATGTTTATTTTGACAAATATATAATGTCTAAAAATTAATTTCATTATAATTACCATGTCCGAGTACTCTGACTACTCCCAGCTCCCCAGTCGGCCGCCTAAAGTCTGCCTAGCGATTTTTGCAACATTGACAATGATACATATGATGTTTTAGTTCACAATTATGTATGTTACAAAAAATATCCCTTTACAAATTACACACGATATAAAAAAAATTGAAATGCATGAGTATGGCATTGGAAATAAAAAATAATAATTTAAAATACATGAGTATGGCATCGAAAATAAAATAAAAGATACTCATCTTAAGAAACGGAATAATTGATTAGCCATTAATTGATATATAAACTGAAACCAAAATCAGTAGTTGGTAAAATTTGAGATGGTTAATGTATAATAATTTATGCATTTTTTCGGCACTAAAATGTCTCAAAATAAGCGTAATATCGGCAATTATATTAAAATAAATAACCACTAATGTTTATAAATTCTATCTATAGGTAAATATAGCCCTTGAGAATAAATAAGCTAATATATGAAGAAAACCGGTAAAAACAGACTCAACATGTGAATCAAGGCATGACCATGTCTAGAGCATACGAAGTAAAAATAAAATTCAGGAAGACAAAACATAACCACGCTAACAAGAACAAGAGGAAAAGACAAAATAGAATGTTCTGAAGCTTAACATGGTCGTGTTTTACCAAAACACGCCCCATGTTGAAAGTACAAGAGAAAAAGACAAATTTGGACTGTTCTTGAGTCACAACTGTGCTCACTCTTGCTGTACGGCCTGACAATACATTAAATACAACATGACAAAAAAGGTCACCATGGCTGTGCTTTGCTAAACATGGTTGTGTTTTGGCATCAGATTCATCCTATAAATTGGATGTTTATCTTCCATATTCAATACACCTTAGATACCTTGCAACACCATAAAATTTACTTTAGTCACCTCCTTTCACCACCATTAATAATGGAATTATCCCATCCATCCAACCATTGAAGCTTGTGGAAGAAATCATTAGCATCAAAGGTTAATCATTCAAATTGGTTAGATTGTTTTAATTTAATCATGTTTGTATCTATTACTTTTATGAAAAACATCATGTTTACTATTGGCTAAACTTTAATAGTATCATCTTTGTTTATAATGAATCTTAATTGAAGTTTTAATAATATTGGTTAAATATGTGATCGGTTTTTAATAAGTAAAGGTTATGTTGCAGTTATCACTTGATGAGTAATGTTAAGATACTCTTAAAATATATCTCAAGTGTTAAGCTTAACGATAAGCCGAGAAATTGCTAGTCTTGTAAGGTCTTGGATTACTTTAAAATAGATACCAAGTTCCGAGCTTGATGATAAGCCGAGGAATTGTCACTCTTGTAAGGATTTAGTTGATAAATTAAAGAATTTTAAAAGAGATACCAAGTACCACCAGGAAAATGATAGATCTGGAATAGTGGTGGTGGGCCACAATACACTACTGCACTACTAAAACATTTTTTAAACTGTTTAAGCAATCGAGCAATCCGTTTCACAATATGGCTGAACAATGGCCATCGATTCCAGTCGGACAAACCACAATTGTAACACCTAAAAAATTTCTTACATAAAATTTTACCAAAATTTCCAATATTCAAAAGTTTAGGGGCTTAAAAAACCCTAATTTTTAACCCTTTGCGCTATGCGAAGCGTTAATAGAAATGTCTTCATGCTATGCAAAATAACCATCACGGAAACCAAGATGAAGCTAGTTTCGCGCCACATGAAACCTCGCTAAATATTCGGGTACACGGTCCAACCACGTGTTAACACATGGCACGATTGTACAGGGCACGTGCCAACTAGTGGCAGAGTGTTGCTTCGCGCGACGCGAACGGACAAAAGCTTTGTCCTTCGCGTTATGCGAAGGAAGCCAAATTTTGGCTAGAGTAAAGTTCCATTTTCGTCATTGTGGTTTGGAAAATAATACAAATTTAGTCCAAAAAGTTTATTTTTTGCATATGGACCTTCCACGTTTCTCTATTCTTGCCAATTACATCCAAATCACTAACCTCATTAAATTTAATCATTAAGTCACGGGTAGACATGTCTTTTAACTATTTTATATGAGTAAAGTGCCAAAATCATCCCTGAGGTTTGGTCATATTTACGAATTTCGTCCAAAAATATTTTTTTCGTAAGTAGATCCTCAATTTTTCCCAACTGTTGCCAATTTCGTCCAAATTGTTAACTTGGTCTAAATTCAACGTTAACTTATTGTTGTTACTGTCCTTTTACATGTTTGTTTACATTATTGTTATTATGTGTTTGTTTGAGGACATATATAACATTTCACGATTCCTATGTTTGAATCCAATATATTATCCGTTTGTTTATTCATCTTTATATTTAGTCATATAAGGGGTTTAGCTCAGCGTAATAATTATAACAATGTAAACAAATATGTAAAAGGACAGTAACACCCCTGAGTTAACGTTAAATTTAGACCGAGTTAACAAATTTGATGAAATTGGTAACAGTTGGGAAACATCAAGGGTCTAATTGCGAAAAAAAAAATTGGACAAAATTAGCAAATGTGACCAAACTTCAGGGACGATTTTGGCACTGTACTCATGTAATAAAGAAAGAGTGAAAAGACATGCCTACCCCTAAGTTGACGATTCAATTTAACGGAGTTAGTGATTTGGATGTAATTGGCAATAATTGGGAAACGTGGAGGGTCCATATGCAAAAAATAAACTTTTTGGACTAAATTCGCGTTATTTGCCAAACCACAAGGACGAAAATGGCACTTTACTCTTTTGGCTATAAAAGGGGAGTGATAGATTTGAGTCATTTTATCCCAAAACTCACCTCTAAACATACACACTTAACCTAGCGAAGCGTGCCCGATTGCTACGACGTGCCGACACCCTGTTTTCTTGGAATTCGTGCAAAGATCAAAGTCCCGACGCTTTTTTGATCATTTAAGCGTGCTAGTATCGAGACCCTGCCAACCAAGTTGTCATTCTTTCTTGTTATTAGCATTCTCGAGTGTCCACTAAGGTAGGATCTACGTTTAAGTTATTTCAAGTATGTTATGAATAGCTTAGACTCAGTCAAGGCTATGGCCTTTTAACCTTGAAAAGATTATTAAATCATTCACAAAGGTTTTTAATAAATGTTGCTTCTATAAGAAGCAATGTTGAACAAAATTATATTTTGCGGGCATGTAGTAACCGAAAGGGGGACATCTCTCCTAGTGGGTTTTTTGCCTAAAGAAAGTAATTTGTTGTAAAGTCCCGTTCCCGGAAACCCTACTTTGGTGTTGGATTTACTCATAAACACAGTTCTAAATATCAGAGTTAATTAAAACTTCGCAGAATAATTTAAAACTTCAAACATTACATTACAAAACATTTGTTTTTGTCTTAACATACAAATTCTCTTTTCATAAACATTAATTAAAACAGTCATGACACTTCATCATGGATGCCAGTCTCTTCAGTTCATGCCATGTGTCCCTCCTCAAGCCAGCTGCCTCAATCTATTTGCCTACATGCATACTAAAAGTCAGCTACGCTGAGTGAGTTCTAGTTAATCAAATAACATACATTACATTCATACCGTACTCATACGTGTCCGGAGATACGTATTCATACCTTAGTTACTATCACTTCTTTCATAAATACTTTACATACATGCTTACGCTCTTACATACTTTCTTTCATAAAACCCTATGGTATACCATAAGCTATTCTATCTTAAACATCACAGATATTATAAGGGTCTGGTCCCTAACATCACAGATATTATAAGGGTCTGGTCCCTAACATCATAGATATTATGAGGGTCTGGTTCCTATCATCTCAGATATTATAAGGGTCTGGTCCCTTCTGTCTCGAATAATCATACCTTTATCATGCGTGCATACTTTACATATTTTCTATTTATAAATATATATACATACTCGTTCATACAATCATTATGTAACAATTCATTCAATACACAATCATACACGTATCATACACTTACCAATCAAGTAAGTGTGTTATCTACCACATAGGAGTATGCACACAGCCACTGAAAACATAACAGATAAAGGGGCTAGAACTCACCTGGAGTCGGTTTCTCTCTCCGTTAACGGTAATGCCCTTCCTTAGTTGTGCACGGCTAACTGTACAATACATTACGCGTGTCAATTATCCATTACTACTACATCCTACACCTAAGTTAATGAAACCCTCAACTAACGGGGGTCCGGGGACAGCGCCCCTGGTTGCGGGGTCTAGGGGCGGCAGCCCCTAGCAGGGTCCAAGGGGCAGAGCCCCTAGCTGGGGTTGAGCTGTGCGATGCGAAATCGACCTTTAAGAAAATATCTCCTTTTCTTCATTTTTGCCATTTTAAGCCAAATTACTCCGTGACTCTTCCTTAGGACCCGGTTTTACCTTTTTTATGGGTTTTGGGTTGTACCAACTTTGTATACCCGTGTTTTATGAGGTCTGAACATCACCTTTTTGTCCTATATCGCACCCGTGAGGTTATAACTCACCAAGTTTATGTTTTTCTTACATCCTACAACCCGATCTCTCGTTCTATCGGTTTGCATATCGAATTCGACCGTAAAACTTAACCTTTCTAACCAAAACTCAACTTTTTCTTCGGGTTCGGTTCGGAACTGAACACTACGTAGATCTGAACGTGTTCTTGTTGTTTGAAGACACTTGAACACAAAGATCTTCCTTGCTTTAGCCTGGATTCGGATTCGGGTCTTGAGAGAAAATGTGTGTTCTAGTGTGTATGTAAAAGGGAGGAAATGGTGAAAGGGTGGAGGCGTTGGGTTTATATAGGGGGGGTTACAGGCCCCACAACCCACTCACAATTCCAATTCCAAATAATATCCAAACACTTAACGCACAACTAATTTAATGACACACAGTTTATAACAAAACTTTATGTTATTTATTATTTAACAAAAGTTGGATGTTACATTTGTACAAATCTTAATCAACCGCGGGACCCGTTTACTTACCTGGAGAAACTCACCAACGTTACCTATTAGGCCAAAGCATACTATATCATACTTCACACAAATACAAATACAATTTCAAATACAAACATTCACAAACCTAATCAAGGTTAAAACCAGACTTAGGGTCTGTAGTGTAGGTTAAAACCAGACTTGATGGTATTTCTTGATTAGACTTAGGGTTTGCAGTCTTCTAATCAAGAAATACCATCAAGGTAATTATACAAACCTATTTATTTGTAGATTAACATCATTCACATTAATATTAAGAAGGTTTATCAACAACACCCCGACGGTACAGGTGAATACGCTAAACCTTTACAAACAATCAAAACAGATTTATACTATATAAGATAAACGGGTTGCTTGTCTTAGAGAGTCAGTCAAACATTTAAATGAGATTACGTGATCTCTAAAACGTTATAATACAATTAGAGAATAAAAGCAACTCAGACGGATTACACTTGTGTATGGATCCAAACATAACTGTTTAACCTAAACATTCGAAGGTTACTTGGCCACGGGTTAGCAGTCATAACTAGTTCTACGGTATGGGCTACGTGGCTCGGAGAAACTTGTATGTGTGTAGGGTAATGGTATAGATACCGGAAATAGAAATATTTCCGCCGAGCTTGTCAAGAAAACTATATTTGTGTTATGATTGTTGTTTAAATGCTTTTAGAGTCAAACGTTTCACCAGCACATAGCTGACGTATTTTATTCCCACATTGCAGTTAACTGAGTTTAGTAGCATTAGCAAGGATTAGAGTCATCATAGGAATAGAAGCTCGCATTACAAGATGGCTCAATTTTAATTATAAAATTCTTGTAATTTAAACAATATTTTGTAAAACAAATACTCGGGTATTTAATTCCCCAGTAAGTTTTCAATGTAAATTAATATTATAATAACTTAAAGTCTTCACTAAAATTGACCCATAACTCTAATATATATACAAAACAGGTACCAACTAGGTGTCACACTCCTAGGCTCTAAGTCGGGATGTGACAAAAATTCAGCCATATTAGGAATCAAATTGCTCCATTTCTTGAAGATTCAATGATCGATGAAGCGGGAGTTTGAAGAATCGATGATCAATTGATGGGCAGGTGTTAGGATTCGGGAATTTAGGGTTATGAAAGTATAAAAGGTGAAGTCATTTCATAGAGATGAAAAAAAATAAATAAAACAACGAAGTTACCAAATTACCCCTGAATTGACGAACAAAAATAAACGAAGTTAGAAAAAAATACTAAAATAACAAGTTTTAGAAAAATAAAGTAGTTATTTGTAATAAATTCAAAAACGGTAGTAAAATTATGCAATGAGATAAACCATAGTTACTAAAATAACACTTAACTCTTATACTTACACTATGTCATAATTACTTCGGCCCTCTTATTTGACAATGAAATGTGTAACCCATTAATTTACATAAGATTCTCTTTTTATGTTTTATTTTTAATTTTCATTATTTACCCTTATACTCTGTTATAATTACTATTTAGATCCTTAACTTTTAGATTTTTCTTTCACAATTTATTGTAATTATTATTTAGAAACGCGTGTGCGTGCTTCAACGTTTTTACATCTACTTTTCGTTTGTCTGATCCAAATAGTCTCTTTGCTTCCTATTTTAATGGCTCGAATAACTTTAAAACCATAATTGAGTTAACAAATTAGTTTTTTAATGGTTTTACGCCTCCGTCGCAACGTAGTAGTGTTAATACTCGTTGTAACGTAGACTATTGCAACTGTTACGTATGATTATTAGTGTGAACGTATGAATACATTTGACTACAGTTAAGTATTTATATTATTGTGTTTTAGCATATCAGTTAAAATTGAAATGTGTGCCTAATTATGTTATTTAATTAAGTAGCTATATTCTTATAGAAAGTGAAACTAAAATCAATGCAACAACGTGAAATCTAACAATACTAATAAAAGAAAATAATGAGGATGATGTGGCAATCTCACATTCATTATTGGTCTAATCTCTCTTCTCATCCATTCTATATATCCATGGGTTATGGGCAAAACTATTTTGACAAATGGGTTATAATTTCCTTTCTAATTTTCTAATCTCATCTATATATCCATGTGTCATGGGCCAAAGTAATTTTGACAAATGGATTATAATTTCTTTTCTAATTCTCTAATTTCTCATCTTATTTATCCTTTCTATGCATAAGTCATGGGTCAAAACAATTTTGACAAATAAGTTATAATTTTTCTTTTAATTCTTTAAGAGCATTCCCAGCCCGTTCCCTACCCTATATCCATATATATATCATATAATTACACTAAAAAACACTATATTTTTCTCTCATATTTAATTAAATAATAATTTTTATACCTTTATCATCATATTTTCTCTCTATTTCATTCACAACTACTTTAAAAAAATATTAAAAAACTATATAGTATCTATGGTAAAACCTCAAATTTAACATTCACATATAAATTTTCTCTCCTCTACTCACAACCCCACCCTATAATTTACAAATCATCTTCACATAATTTTGGGGAATGGGTTGGGAATGCTCTTATCGTTCATCTCATTCATCATAGCTATACATGGGTAATAAGTCAAAACAATCTTGTCAGATATTGTATATAAAGAGATTTTCTCGAATTTTTAAATTTAAGATTTTAGACTTCTTATTATTTGTAACATATTTTATTTTCCGTTTACCTTTAATTTTGTTTATTTCTTTCAAATAACGGACTTTATGTATTTTTATTATTTAACAAATCCCGTGTAATACACGGGTTCAAAAGCTAGTGTAACATATGATAAAACAATCACACAAGTGAACGAGTATCACAAGTATTATTTTTAGGCACGATTACTAGTGTGAACCGGTAAATACATAGGCATTAGAATATCAAATGTTAAATTTATTTATCCTAAAAGGTATGGTAAGTATTTTGGGTGGGTTCTTTAACAAAATGATTTACAGCTATTATTGCGCTTATGTTAACATTTTATTCGCTAAATAATAATTAATTACTATATGTATAAAGAATAACTTTGGTGTCGTAAGTGGCCTATTAGGCCACTTGGCGGCACAGTGGTGGTTGATGATTTTTTTTCTTTTTTGTTTTTTTACTTCTGTTACCATAATAAATGTTATGGAAATCGATCAAATGTCAAATTTTTTTTGTTTAAGTTCCTGTATCATACCAAATCTGAAAGAAACTGACCGAGTTCTCGCATACTCTCGGCCTTATTTGAAGCCCATGACTGGCAACACTCGGGTTTTACCAATGCGCAAGTTTACCGACCGACACCCCCACCCCCTCCCCCTCCCCCCCCCCCAAAAAAAAAATAAAATAACTGGTCGTTGGTCCACCTCAATTATATTTTTTCAACTTGCCAACCAAATAAACACCGTCTTTAATATTTTGTTTTCTTATATGTTAATTTGACGAATTGATTATTTGGGTTTTGACGCTCAAATTTTACCAATGGTGTCTATATCATGACGAACGCTCAAATTTCTTATATGTTATCATGACGAACGCAGCCGATACTGACCAAATTCGTCTCGACTTATCGTTGTAACGCTCGAGTTTACCAACGCCCGTGTTTCAACGATAGGGTTTTACCAACTGACCCCAGCGCAACGTGCCGAGTAGAAAAACTAGTTAATTACTAGTATCATAATCCTTGTATTGCCGCGGGGAAGGGGCGTAAAACCATGAGAAAACTCAAGGGAAGGGGTACGTTTAGTAAAAATGAAGGGGAGGGTGGTACGTTTAGCAACACCCAAAAACTAATGTTGAAACGTTGTCACGAACTGGAAGCTGATAAAATACGTAACTTTATAAGAAAATTAAACATTAACGTCGTTGATAACATTCAAAACTTTGTATAAAAAGCTTAATTGTCGTAGACTCGTACATTGGATTGATCGCTGATAATATTAAGAACTTTATATTAAACGAAACCATTAAAAATATTACATCGAAACGTTGATAGAAATAAGTAGGGATAAGTGTAGGACAATACCTGTATCCGTACTCGTGCATGTACCCGCACCAAAAATCAATAAAAACATGTACCAATATTCGTACCAAATTTTTGGTATGGTACGAGTACGGGTATTTCGGTACAGTACCCATTTTTGTACCACTTTGGGTTTTTTATTTCCAAATCTTCAACGATCTTGAGATCGGTACCAGTACGAGTAACAAACAACCTGAATTAGTCCGGGTTCGATATTTTCACAGGTACATGACCGGTACCAAATTAGTGCAAGTACCAAATTGGTCACCGATTTAATGATAAGATAATATTGAAGAACCTTAATTCGGTCGCTGACTTTAACTGATTTCTTTGTTGGTTCAAGTCTTGGATGTTATACTATTTAATATTATATTATTTAATATTGAAGAAGCATTTGGTACTTTTTTTTGAACGGCGACTTTGTTGTATTTAGGCTACCACACTCTTCAAATTTGGAGAGCCCCGATGCCCCACTCTGGCCAGACTATGTTGTTTTAACAGGGCCCACGCTGGCTTCAGAGTTTGGCTTGGGCGTTCCCCCAAGAAACCATACCGCCGACTGCCACTTGACAGTCGTTGTGCCACCACAAGAGCAGAATTCTCTGGCGTAACACACGGTGTGACGAAAACCCAAATGGGCTCAGGATTCGAACTGACAACCTTTGCACAAGGCCTAGCTCAAATCTGTCATTGCCAATATCCACCCAAATATGACATTAGTGGGATTCGAACTTGAGTCTCCACTGGAGAACCTAAGCCTCCTGCTACTAGGCCACAAGTGGAGGATATGAAGAATTCCAATTAAACCCGCATATACTCCAAACAGGCACAAATTGCCAAGCATACCTGTACATGTACTCGATTGTACATGTACCGAAATTCAACAAAAATGAGTACCAATACCCTCCGAATAGGCTAAATCGGTACGGGTACAGATACGTGTACTAGTTCGACTACATGTATTTGGGACAAAATGCTCATCCCTAGAAATAAGTATTTTGCAACAGAAAAGAACGACAAAGTTAAAAACATAAACGTTTTGAGAACCAAAATTTAGAATTTAAAAATTAGTCAAGTATTATAGGGTTGAGTTAACGTACAATACTTGGTTAACGTACATTACGTCCGTGAAATACGTTAAATGTTAAAAAAAAAAACAAAAACGTTCAAGCCAAATTCCCAAATCTAAAATGTTCAGGCTTAAATCCTGACACATTCAAGGTTAAAACCCATCACTCAAAACTCAAAAATTGATCGATTGAAGCCTCAAACAGTTGATTAATTGAATCAACTTTAAGGCAAATTGATCAATTAGGTTCAACATTTTCAATTTCAATTTCAATTGGAAATTAATCAACTGACAGGTGATCAATGATCAATGGTCGTGACGTAAGAGGATGGTGCTCATGATGGTAAACGATGTTCGCAACAGTTGACGGTGGACTTTGACGGGACGGAAGAGGCGGTGGATGACGAACAGATCGTGTTGTGATTTTAGGGTTAGTGTGTTTTCGAAATCAAAGGTTAAGAGAGTCGCGTACGTAACATACGATAACGGATTATTATATTGGATCATTTATTAAGTATTTTATGCTCATCACTGAGCAACTCTTGCGCGTGGCCTTTATACAAGGTGCGCGCAGTGATCAACTCCGCAGAGCTCTCGTGAGCAGAGATGGCATGCCAACCACTTGGGCCAAGCTAATGGAAGCATCGCGAGTTTTCGCGCGAAATGAAAAACAAATTGCCCAAAATAGAGCAAGAGAAAGAGGGCACCAAGCAGAAGCATCGCGCAACAACGAAAGGAGGGGCAAACAAAACTCTGTATGGTCCAGGTTGCAACAAACCAGTTTTTCTCCCGCAGAAAAGCAGGCGCGACCAAGCTCACCCCAGCCCCAAAAAGACAGTCGTAATCGCGGAGAGGGTGACAAGAGGGAAGGCGGCAGAGAGCCTAACAGACCTCTACCAAGAATATGGACTCCCCTCACTAAAACGCCTTCACAAGTGTTAAGCACAGAGAATGTCCAGTTTAAAAGCCCCAAGCCACTACACTATAAGGGACCACCAAACAGTGGCAAGTATTGTGAGTTTCACAAGTCCACAGGGCACAACACCGATGCATGCCACCATTTGAAGGATGCGATTGAAAGAGATGTGAAATCAGGCAAGTTGGCTCACCTGGTGAAAAATCCAAGGCCAGAGAATGAACAACCAGATGGAGCCTCAGCCAGCAAAAAGTTCAAAAGAATCTGTGTAGCCGAGGGAGGAAGGCAAGGGCAAAGATCGAGAAAGAGAAGCTCGCAAGTCCAAGGAGATTGGCGCGAGCAACAAGTAATCTTTCCAAGAATCAGGGGAGGCCCTTCTATCAGCAGTCCTCTAGTCATCACTACACACATTGCTCATTATGAAGTGTCAAAAGTCCTGATGGACACTGGCAGTGAATCAGACATCATGTATGAGCAATGTTTCAGGAAGTTGGATCCAGCAGACCAAGCAAGGCTCGAAATTGTGAATGCACCAATCTCGGGTGTTTCAAATGAAATCATTCACCCCTTAGGTCAGATACAATTTGAACTAACTATGGGGGATGAGAAACACAAGCGAGCTGAAATTGTCAACTTCTTGGTCTTGCCCACCACTTCATGCCACAATATGATCTTGGGTAGAGGAACGATTGCCCAATTCAACGCCATACCGTCGCCAGCGCACGGCGCGTTGGGGTTCCCAACACCAACAGGTGTAACATTTGTATACCGAGATCATTTGTGCGCAGTGACAAGTATTCCGCGGGAAGGGAGAATGAAACTTCCAATGGCAAACAACGCGCCAGAGGAATGGATTCTCAACCCAAAATTCCCAGAGCAAACAATCACAATTGGAGCTACGATATCAGACGACACAAGGTTGAGAATGAAAAGATTGCTCACGACGTATATTTCGGTCTTCGCGTGGCAACACTCCGATATGACTGGGGTTCCGCGAGACCTGGCGCAACATTCTCTCAACACGTTCAAGTCCGTAGAGCCAATTGCTCAAAAGAAGAGAATCATGGGGGATGAGAAGGCAAAGGCCATGAATGAGCAAGTAGAGGATCTACTGCGCGCAAACATCATCCGCCCAATACGATACCAGACATGGGTAGCCAATCCTGTGATGGTAAAGAGGAGCAACGGGTCATGGAGGATGTGCATTGACTTCAAAGACCTCAACAAAGCATGTCCAAAAGATTGTTACCCCCTCCTAAACATTGACGCAAAGGTGGACTCCGTGGCGCCATTTAAGCTCAAATGTTTTCTGGATGCCTATAAGGGCTATCACCAAATTCAAATGGCACCACAAGACGAGGACAAGACTGCCTTCAGAACCGACAAGGGTGTTTTTTGTTACACAAAAATGCCCTTTGGTTTGAAGAATGCGGGAGCCACCTACCAAAGACTCATGGACGCGGTTTTCAACGAGCAAATTGGAAGAAACCTAGAAGTCTACGTGGATGATTTGGTGATCAAAAGCAGGGAGGAAAAACAAATGCTCAAAGACATCGAAGAAACCCTTTGGCGCCTAAAGGAAGTAAACATGAAGCTCAACCCGAGCAAATGCACATTTGGCGTAGAAGAAGGGAAATTTCTCGGTGTAATGGTCACCAAGGATGGTTTCAAGGTGAACCCAGAGAAGGTGGAGGCTATCCTTGACATGCCCTCACCATCCACCATGAAAGAAGTTCAAAAGTTGAATGGTAGATTGGTATCAATCAACAGGTTCCTAGCGAACCATGTAAGCAAATCTACCCCATTCGTTAACACATTGAGAAATTGCCTAAAGAAAAGCCAATTCAAGTGGACGCCTGAGGCCGAGCAAGCTTTCAGTGAGATAAAAGAATGTCTGATAAATCTGCCTGCGCTCACAGCTCCACTTCCTGGCGAAACTCTAACATTGTACCTGTCAGCAGGTGAGCGCGCCATCGGCGCAGTATTGTTGGTGGATCGCAAGGGAATCCAAACACCAATCTATTATGTGAGTCGGGTGCTGACAGATCCTGAGACGCGCTACTCCATCATGGAAAAATTAGTTTTGTCACTAACACACGCGTCGCGCAAGCTTCATAGATATTTCAATGGTCATCCTATTGAAGTTCTGACTGGTTACAACATCCAGCAAGTCTTGCGGCGTCCCGCGCTCTCAGGAAGGCTGACAAAATGGGCGCTGGAATTAGGAGAGCACACGATCGCCTATAAGCCCCGTCCAGCAATAAAGGGACAAGTCTTAGCTGATTTCATCGCAGAAATCCCTGAAGGAAAAGTTGAAGAGGCTCAGCGCGAGGTAGACCCTCCGCGAGCCAATAATGAAGAAAATGTTTGGAGATTATTCACTGATGGAGCTTCAAACAATGAAGGGTCCGGCGCAGGCCTCAAGCTGGTGGATCCAGAAAGTCATGAGTATACTTACGTAATCAGGTTGGATTTCAAGAGCACCAACAATGAAGCTGAGTATGAAGCCCTGCTGGCTGGTCTGCGCATCGCGCACAAGTTCGGAGTTAAAAAGCTAGAGGCCCATGTTGATTCATACTTGGTAGCAGCACAGGTCAATGGCCTTTATGATGCCAAGGAGAACACCATGCCTCTGTATCTAGAGCAGGCGAAAAAGCTCATCGAGCAATTTGACTTCTTCAGAATCATACATATTCCGCGCAGTGAAAACAAGTCTGCTGACGCGCTGAGTAAGATGGCATCAACTAGCTTCGATCATTTCGGCAAAGATGTCAGGGTAGAAGTAATGAGCAACCCGTCGGTGGGAGCGAAGTCTGTCCTTGTAATTCATACAACCCCTTCATCATGGATAACTCCAATAATGGAATTCTTGAAGGAGGGAAAGGTACCGGACGATCGCGCACAGGCGAGGAAGATAAGACACAAGTCGCAGAACTATGAACTGCTTGATGGTACATTATATCGACGCTCTTATCTTGGACCGCTCATGAAATGCTTAGATGCTGAGGAAGCAAGCTATGTGATCAGAGAGATACACGAAGGAATCTGTGGAATACATGCTGGCCCGCGCATGGTGGTTGCCAAGGCAATGAGCGCAGGTTACTATTGGCCAGGCATGTACTTGGACGCGTTAAAAGAGATCCAAAAATGCAAAGCGTGTCAGAGCTATGCGCCAAACACCATGCGGCCAAAGAACAACTTGATTCCGGTGACCTCCGCATGGCCTTTCCACAAATGGGCAATCGATATTGTGGGTCCCCTACCGCAAGCGCAAGGGCGAGTAAAATTTTTGGTAGTGGCAGTAGACTATTTCACAAAATGGGTTGAAGCCAAGCCACTAGCAAAAATCACAGCCGAGGCGATGAAGCAATTTATCTGGAGCCACATCATATGCCGTTTTGGCCTGCCCATGGAAATTGTGAGCGACAATGGCAAACAATTCACCGACAGGAAGATATCCAGCTGGCTCAAGGAATTGCGCATCAACCAAATCTTCACTTCAGTATACCACCCTCAGTGGAATGGCCAAGTGGAGCGCGCGAACCAAAGCTTGCTAAATGGGCTGAAGAAAAGGTTGGAGGGAGAATCCCATTCATGGGTCGAGGAGCTACCTAATGTCCTGTGGGCGCACAGGACATTAAGCAAAACCAGCAATGGCGAATCCCCGTTCAGCCTAACCTATGGAACGGAGGCTATGATTCCAGCAGAAATTGGATGCCCATCCCATAGAGTGCTCATGATGAGTAAGATTGATAACGAGCGCGAAAGAAGGTTGGATCTCAACTTACTTGAAGGGCGTAGAGAAGCGGCTATCATCAGTGAAGCCAAATACAAGAAAAAACTAGAAAAGTATTACAATCAGCGCGTGAAAGAATGCCACTTCAAAAAGAATGATTTTGTCCTTCGAAACAATGAAGCTAGCCGCGCGATACCCCCGGGAAAGATGTCCCCCAATTGGGAGGGACCTTATCAAGTCTCGGAAGAATTGGGAAAAGGCGCATACGCTTTAAAAGACTTGAATGGAAAGAAGATCCCGCGCGCATGGAACGCAGCACAGCTTAGAAAATGTTTCATGTAAAAATTGTCAAGTTTGTAATCAAGGCTTTTTAAGCCATTATGAATAATGATACGCGATATCTTCTCTTAATGTGTGTTCTATTACCTTTTGCATACATGTTTCACACTTCCCTTTATTAATTTTGAGCAATATGACAACATTGTATTGACATCAAAACAAAAATAAAACGAAGTAAAACATACATGCGCGATCTTCAAGCTCAAACGCGTTAACGAGTTTTAACTCTAAAACGTCAGGGCCTTAGCCCAATAATATGAGCCTTAGCTCAGGGCCTTAGCCCAATAATACGAGCCTTAGCTCAAATCACTCACAAGATCCATCCTACATGCTGCGCAGCTAGACCATAAAAATACCTAAGCACAACTAAGGCAAAGCACATGCCAAAACATAGTTGTTAAGTTCTCAGGTCGAGGTCGCGCATGGAATTGTAATGGATATCAGAGTAACACATACACGTAAAGGCTAAAAAACTCATAATTCCCTATAATAAATGCGCGATAACGTCGCGCAAAAGAGGAATAATGAAACGCCAAGGCACGTGTCAACATAGTCAGGATATTGCAAAATCACTTAAAATATGACAAGGATTAAGTAAAATAATTTCCTTACAACCTTGTTCTTATTTCAACGTGCAAGCATATCTTATATTCAACAAGCAAACATGCAATATAAAGAGATGAATGGGGAATGCGCAAGATGCGAATAAGGGAAAAACAAAATTTCATTCCAAAACATAGAATGTTACAAATTTACAAAATGATGAGATACAAACTGCAAATAAAAAAATAAAAAAAAAAAAACATGAAGGGCTTCTCAAGTCTCTATGTCGACGTCAGCCTCTTCATCGCCCTCATCATTACCTCCCTCAGCATCTGGCGCAGCCCGCTCCTCGTCATCTCCAAACTTTCCATAGTCAAGCTGTTCGTCTTGAATGGAGTCGTCTTCTATCACAATAGTGTCAGGAGCGGGTCCTTTGGCCACGCCAGAGCCGCTAGCAGAGGCAGCATTGCCCGCGCCATCATCGCCGCCACCAGCCCCTTCACACTCGTCAAGTAATTTCTTTAGAGCGCCGAGATCGGGCTATCAGCAAGCAAGGCTATCTGCAAAGCATAAGGAAAAGTGTGAGTACAAAAAGACTAGGAAAATAAGTCAAGGTAAACTCATTAAGGTTAAAATACCTGCTCAATGATGGGAATGGGAGTATTCAAATACTTCTCCCCCACCTCGGCCATGTCCGCGCAGACAACGTCGAGCTGATAAGGGTAGTCGGATGGGTTCTTCTTCAGCATGCTATATTCACAGCCATCCTTAAACCCTTCAGCTCGACCCACCAAGCGCGAGGCAGCGTTGCAATCCATCACAAGGGTCTGAAACTCGTCTGAGTATTTCATCGCATAAGCGCAACGAGTCATACCCTGTGAGACTAGCCATTGGCGATCCTGCGCAAGGGAAGAAACAGACGTCTCAAGAGCAGGAATCTGAGAGTTTAACAACTCAACAGTTTCCTTGGTCTGTTTCAGCTCCTCTCTGTCGGACGTTGCTGCCGCCAAGGCCTCTTTCCTTTCCGCTCGCGCAGCATCGAGCGCTTCTTGGCTAGACGCTGCCGTCGCCAGGGCTTCATCCTTCTCTGCCCGCGCGGCCTCAAGCTTCTTCTTCAGGCGCGCAACCACACTCCAATGAAGATTTGTCAGTGATAGACTGCACAAGTGCTTGATCACGCGCCTCCGCATCCAGCTCCAAGTCGCGCACTCGCCGCGCATACTTGGCCGCGTCCGCCTCTGCTGCCTGCAGCTTCTCCCGCGCAGCCTGCAGCTCATGCCCGCGCTTCACGAAGGCAGCGTTGGCACTTGCTCGGTTCTCGCTGAGTTCTGCTTGGAGTTTCTCAGCTCTCTCTCGAGCGTCAGAAAGATTCCAAGCAGATACCTTAGCCTCTTGCTTGGCCTCCGCAAGAGCATCACACACCTTTACATAATCATAGCGAAGCTCTTGGGAGGCAGCAAAGAACGCTGACCCAGCGAAAAGATGGTCGTTGAGCAAGTCCACGCGGGCGCGCTCCTCCTGAAACCTCCTTTCAGCTGGAGGCACGGAGTGAGCCCAGAAGTCTTCACACACCCCCATGGACTGAAATGAGCTATCCTCAGTAATATTCCATCTCGGGCGGTAGATGTGATCGGCTTCCTGCAAACACAAAGCAACGTTCTAGTCATCTAAACACTAATATGGAAGTCCGCGCAGCGGAGCAAAACGAACTTATACCTGCGGGGAGCAAGCAGAAAAGTCAGCGCCGGCCCCATGAGAAGACTGCGCCACTAAATCTCGTGGCGCTACAGGGCTTGCGCGGCCGCCATCGGAGTCTTCAAAATGGACCTCCTCATCTTCCTCTGTAACAGGCCTTTTCTCCTGCGACCTGGAAAAATCAAAACCAGTCTCGCGAGGAGGGCTGCGCGCAGGAGGAGGTGAGGGAGGTCTCGACGCCGCGAGATCAGCGCATAAAACAGCCTCCTGCTCCTTAGTAATCCCAATGAGGGGAGATTCAGTGCTTGCAGGAGCAGGAGCAGAGCCAACGGCGCTGGCGCCGGCGCCAGCAGTGCCGCCAGCAGCTTGTGTGCCAGCTATAATGCCTATGAAAAAACCAACAAAGAGAAATGATTCAAGACTTGATCTAAAAAGAAAAAAGTCAGAAAATAAAAGCGCAATATATACCTTGGCGCACCGCCGTTCGCGAGTTAAACATCGCCATGAAGTCCATTTTCCCCCTTTTTGAGGGCAAAACAGGGGACTTCAACGCAACCTTCGGCGCAGCCTCGGTACCTTGTTGCGCCTGAGGTTGATCCACCAAGGTCGCCGGCTCTACAAACAGTTGAGTGAGCAAAGATTCATTAATAACTCTATCGGAATCACGCTCATAAAACCATAAAGTATAAACAAAGTATACCTGTTGAAGAGGAAACAGCAGGCGCAACGCCGCTTCCCTTTTCCGCCGCGCGAAGAGAGGAGGTGGCGGCACCATACCTCGTGTGGACAGGAGGACTGCCCACACCATGAGGCAAAGAAGACAAGGAAACCTTGGAGGTAAACCCCTTGGTTTTCTTAAGTCCCTTCGCCTGAGTAGGAGGATCCTGAGCAACAGGGGCATCATTTTTCTTCTGTTTTTTACTGGCCCCTGCGCCAGTTTTCCCTTTAGCTTTACGCTTGAGTTGTGGCACCTCAGCTTCCTCCTCCACATCTTCTTCCGCGAGCTCCAGCTCATAGTTCTCAAGCGCATCTACAATACGTGCAACAGAAATGTTAACCAAATTTGGTATTCTAAAGGCATAAGCATAAGTACAAAGGCCTACCAGGCGCATCGCTGTCAAAGCAAAATCCCAAATCAACAGGGATGAACATATCAGCGAAGCGATCGGGGAAGCCAACTTCCCCAGCGCCCAGCGCGACAGAGCCACCCTCCATATGCTCATCATAGGCGGCGTGGACGTACTCCTTGCTTACTGCATAAAACAAGACAAATGATATCAGCAAAACGAATTATATTCGCGCAGAAATAATGCAATGAGCTAATAACTCACATAATCCATCAACTTGGATAACAGGCTCAGTCGCGCTGTCGGCCCACCTCCTGCTCGTGCCAACCCCCACCAGCGCCTCCTCGCAAATATTCTTGGCGGGGGATGGTTCAGCAGTCAACTTATTAACCCATGCGCCAGTTGGGTTCTTAAAAACATTCACATCCGCGGGCGCAAAAGTGATCGCGCGCATGGTCATGCGGATGGGAATCACACCAGCCTTAATATAGAAAAATTTCTCAGACCAGTCATGAAGGCTCTTGATGGAAACAGTGCAGCACTTGACCTTCTGACTGCGAGGAACGAATGAGAACCAAGAATCTTGGATTTTTGGCTTATAAAAAATTTGAAAGCGCCGAGGGGTTGGCTCCTCGCGCTGAGCTTTGCACATGAACTCAAAATGAGTCATGCGCACAAGTCCAAAAGGATGGACTTGGGATATGTGAATCCCATAAAATTTAAGCAGCGCACCCATAAACCTTGTCATCGGGAGACGAAGGTTGCAGTGAGTGAAAAAATGGCAATATAAGGAGATATAGCCGGTGGGCGGATCTGCCGCCGTTTGCCCGGCCGCCGGAAGCATACAGCCATACTCAGGGAGAAAACCCTGAGAGGCGATGAGACTGTCAAAATCAGACTGTCTCAATTTACAGGGAATCTCATCCCACCTCTTTACTGTCTTGCCCTTCCCCACCTCCTCCGACGAGGCCTCAGCAGCCCGTTTTCCCTTGCCGGTCTTCTTCAAAGTGGACATGACTAATGATTTTACACGGCGTCTGCTGGGGGAGATTGTGGTGTCTGGGTTATCAGACATACAACTGTGAAATCAAACAGAGGTTACTTCAAGAACGGAAATCGGAATAAAAATGGAAGGAAAGGAAAGCTCTGAAATAACAATGAAGATGAAGAATAATAGCTCAAAAGGCTTGCTTTTATAGGCCCAGGAGAGAGAGAAACAGGTACTGATCAGAGTTCACGCGCCCCCACTCGCAGGTGTAGGCCAACGAGAGCGCGACACGTGTTCCTGACACTGTGTGAGGGGACATAAAAGGGAACGAAACAGGTACTGATCAGAGTTCACGCGCCCCCACTCGCAGGTGCAGGCCAACGCGAGCGCGACACGTGTTCCTGACACTTTGTGAGGGGACATGAAAGGCAACTGTAGCACCTCGAGCACACGAAAAGTCTGACACATGTCTCCATCTCTGACGCATGTCAGCACCAACCAACCACGTACATGGACGATTCATTTCAACCACAAGGATAGAATTTCGCGCAACGATGAGAAATAAAAGAGGAAAAGACAAAACCCTATTAAAAGAGAACTATTAAGTCTAATATCTATCTTATCTCGCTCGCGCGAGACAAGACACACATTAGACTGGGGGGCTTGAAGAGGTATATACCCGCCTTAACATCGAGCGGGGCGGGTCAACCCACAAGATATAGACAAGAGGCTTGAAATCAAGATATCATGAAGGCACAAAGCCAAAACCTATGCGCACGGCGCATATCATATATGCTCACGCATCACATATGCTCACGCGTATCACATGCTCGCGCACCATATATGCTCATGCATATCACATCTGCGTGTGGCGCATCTGCGCGTGGCGCATATCGCATGCTCACGCATCATATATGCTCACGCATATCACATCTGCGCGTGGCGCATATTACATATGCTTGCGCATATCACATATGCGCATGAAACATCTGCGCGTGAGAATAAAGAGAAGACTTCGCGCATCCTCAGGATAGGCGACGTGCACATAATCAACCTCGTCCTTATCCAAATCAGGATAAGGACAACCTTGATTGTGCTCGTCAGCAAACCTTCCAGAAGGTATCCTTTAAGGAATAAGAATATGCTGATGTTGACAGCTGCCAATGAAAGGTGGATAACTCAGCAAAACCCATGTGCTACCACGTGATTGCACATGGGTCAGGTAAAATGCCTGGGTCAGAGAATAATCAATGAAAAAGCACCAGGTGTCCTAAGGACACGTGGCGCAAAGCAACAGGAGGAGGCCAAAAAGGCCCTAATGGGATCTGAGCCCAATCATTGGAAACCCTAACACTATAAATACCACACCACCTCCACAAGGGGAGGTAAGCAAGAAAATACATTCCAATTCTTTACTCACTCTCAGATTATTATTATCTTCTCCTACAATCTCTTATTCTCACACCGGAGGGTTACCCCAAAGAGGACCCCTCTGTCCCTTTCTGAGGGGTAAGTTCACGGTGCTGCTCGTTTTGTAGGTGGAAGAACTCATACTCCGGAGAACCATCGGTGAAATAGCATACTCATACCCGAGGAAAGTTGATCGTCTACCAGTGAGCCGATCCACGTTTCTTCAGGCACGAAAAACGAAATTTCTAAATCATGACACTAGGAGCCACTCAGGCCAAAAATCAATAAAGAATATCATCCTAATTTCAAATCCACCAGAACTTATGATAATTAAACTTATGGCAAGATCAATTACATATAAGATAAATCATATTTATTGTTAAAGGTAATGTACTTGTATAATTATTTGGGAAACAAGAATAATAATCATACACTAGTCAACTAAAATCATGCAATTAAGAGATCCATCATAAAGCTATGCTAATTATGCTTTAAGAAGTAAGATCAGAGTTCAATCAAGATTTCTAATCCTAAACTTGTTGGAAAGATAAAGATGAACCACATAATGGTTGTCTCCAAGTGGCCTTCGGGTCTAATGTCATTGGGGTTCGAAACCAGGTTTAAGAGAGTTTCTCAAAGTGATGGGTTTTCTTTATGATGGTGTTTCCGAAGAGTCGATCAGGCCTGGAACGTCAAAATCAATATGGATGGTTGACATCCCATCGATTTCATGAAGATTAACTCAGGTATTGAGGATAGTTTCAAGCACTGTTAAAAAATATTCACTTACAATTGTTTGATTTAAACCAAGTAATGCATTTTCTTGATACGTGAGTTGTGCAAATTATAGTTTCCTAACCAAAATATCATGTCAAGAAAAACAAGTTAAGAAAGTTCATAACATAGCAATATCGTAATAATTACCATGTTTTCCCAAACTTAGATAAAAAGATGCAAGTGTAAATCTTTTATGTGAATAAACAACATTTCAATTGCTACTCCAAGTAAAAAAAAAAGCAAAAAAAGCAACATGTACAAAGCATACAAATTCGTATAAATGGATGCTAAAATCACAAGTTGTTCAAACTTATAACATGATTCAACGTTCATAAATATTCCCATTATCAAAAATCCAAACTTGCATATTCATCAAGATATAATCATAAAATCCTATGACATTAACATAATTCATGCCAAATCTCAATATTATATCACAATAAAGGTTAAATGCGTTCTCTCTAAACAGATGATGATAATAGAGGTTTGATTAACTCATGATGAGCATAAGAACAACGTCAAAAAGTTCAAAACTAACAAATTTATTTAGTTATTAAAGACCAAGATTTACAAACAAAAATGCAGGGTAGATGATTAGGTTGTTGTAAATCCCTTTCTTTGATGATCAATTGCCTTCCAACAAGCTATGTTAATGTGTTGATCACTTTTCTTGTTATATGTGGTTTTTTCTCTTAACCCATAAATCAAAATTGTCACAATGGTTGAACACTAATTTAATTTAAAAATTAAAATTGCTTAAGCTAATTAAAGTGATGAGTTTCGCCCTCGATTAAACTTTCTTCACATCTTCTCGAATTCTTCACAAATTACCATGCCCACATTCCAATGAATAAAACGGTATTGTTGAACGTTGGCATCACCATGTTGTTAAACCGGCTTTCATCCATAACTCAACGTTTCTGGCACTTTGCCTTTGACGTAACCGTCTACCTCATCAAGCATGTTCTTTTACGAGCATCTTGTCGCATATCACCATTTGAACATTTGTTCAAGTGCTCTTCTGGCTACTCTTTTCTTCGAGTATTTAGTTGTCAATGATTTTCCCATTTCAACCATACAATCATATCATAAGACGGATTTTCATTCCACGTTGTGTGCTTCTGTGGATCATGTTGCGACTCAAAGGTTCACATTCTTACGCTCCAAATGCTCCCTGCTCTTTGCTTGCGAGGGAATATTAGATCATACCTCTTTGTATCCAGCTTCTATGGATGATCTGGAAACTGCTTTATGTTTCCGTGTGATCCAAGATATGAGGTTGGAACATTTAATGTACATGGCAAATCCCTGGTACATCTGATTGATGTCAAAGAGTCAATTGAAATATAGTTATGAGTGTTCTAACTACCTTAGCTAGCTAGGGCAAGTAGGATGACAAACCTCATAGAATCAATAGAAAGTGTTATATATATTCTTATATAATTGATATGAAGTGAGTCGATCGATCTTTAATTGATAAATTTTCACAAATTTCTCCTAAGTCTTATTAGCTAGTAGGGCCGGCTCCGAAAAAGCAAAAAAACTTTTGGGCCGAAGGCGAAAATTTTTTTTGGCCTAGTATTTTGTTGGGTTTAAACAGTCTAATTTTTATATGGACTTACTTGGTTATAATTTTGGTTGTGTAAAAAATTTTATATAAAAAAAGAATTAAACATGTACCAAATAAGGCTAGAACCCATGATCTTTTGATTGTGAGTAATACCATTTGCCATTAAACCAAGCTATTGTTTATGTGATTATATTTAAATATTAAATATACATATTGTTTTTAATAAAAAAAACATGTAATTTAAAAAAAAATGAGCCTAGCGAAGTGTCGGGTCTGTGGCCGTCGACCACCCTGCCACCCCCAAGGGCTGGCCCTGCTAGCTAGTTTATACTTCACTTCACCAAAACGGTATGTACATGTATATACATGCTAAAGAGTAACCATTTTTTACATAATAAGCCTTTAATATATTAGCTATGAAAGTGTGGAGTTAGGAATGCTGGACGGAGTGATCCATTTCATTATTCATACACATATAGTTAAAATGACAATAGATAAAAGAAAAATGGAATCATCTACAACCATTATTTTAATACGTTACAATGCTTTATTCAGTAAATATCAATTACTCTGAAAATACAAAATAATAAATTTTATCAATTCAGAATACTAAAAACAAACATAAATTTCATTTATCTATCTTTTCTAAACATAGGTGTTATTCAGAAATCTTCAAAGGCTGGATCACCAAAGAACATGACGTTCCTTCCACCACCGCGAATGAATGCTTCAATGTCATTCAGGAGTGAGATCTCCTGCCTCTTGCTCATGATCACCTTGGGCGTCCTAGGTATTGGGTACGCCTCCTAACATACTAGAGTAAGAGGATCGTCATCATCGATGATAACCGACTCAGGTGAACCAGGATCCTCCATGTGGTGAACGAGAGCGAGAGACGTGAATTAAGAAATTAAAGAAGAAGAAGAAGATATTGGGGTGGTTTTGTGCTAAGGGTACAGTGGGGCTTTTATAGAGGTATAAAGAAAGTGTGTACTGTTCTCCATGTCTATGTGTTTATGTATATTTTTTTTGGCGTAGTTATTTATAAGTATACATACTTATTCTTCCTTTGAGAAAACACTTGTTTTTCTAGCTAGATACTTATCCCTTTTTATTCTTATGCATGTTTGTAAATATAAAATAACACCTATGTTTAGAAAAGATAGATAAATGAAATTTATGTGTTTGTTTTTAGTATTCTGAATTGATAAAATTTATTATTTTGTATTTTCAGAGTAATTGATATTTATGGAGTAAATCATTGTGATGTATTATACTAATGGTTGTAGATGATTCCATTTTTCTTTATCTATTGTCATTTTAACTATATGTATATGAATAATGAAGTGGATTACTCCGTCAAGCACTCCTAACTCCACACTTCATAGCTAATATATTAAAGGATTATGTAAAAAATGATTACTCTTTAGCATGTATATACATGTACGTACCGTTTTGGTGAAGTGAAGTATAAACTAGCTAATAAGACTTGGGAGAAGTTTGTGAAAATTTATCAATTAAAGATCAATCGACTCACTTCATATCAGTACATAAGCACATATATATATAACACTTTTCATTGATTCTCTGAGGTTCGTCATCCTACTTGCTCTAGCTAGCTAAGGTAATTAGGACACTCATAACTATATTAATTTCAATTGACTCTTCGACATCAATCAGATGTACCAAGTATTTGTCATGTACATAAGACGTTCCAACCTCATCTCTTGGATCGCACGAAAATATAAAACAGTTTCCCGATCATCCATAGAAGCTGGATACAAAGCTATGGCATATATATAATGTGGATTACATGCGTACCAACACCGGTTACATGTTTGATGTCGCGTCATACGCAATGTTACATGACCATTGTGGGTTTGTGTGCGTACCGATGTCGGGCTACTATTCTACAAAGTTACCTATTTATTGAACCCATATATTTCGAAATGAGCTCCGGTGACGATGAAATCCCGATAAGCATTTCACACATACTTACACAACAAATCCAACTTTTGATTTCTAATGATGTGGAAGATCTCGCCATGCAGTTTTGAGCTTGACCATGATCGAGCCAAGTTCTTCCCATCGAAATAAGAAATGCAAAGAATTAGGTAGGGTTGTAAGGATTCAGATGAACGCTTGTGGAACGATTGCTTTGCTCCAAACCAGGTGTCTGATGAGAGTTTCTTTATACAACGGTTCAGGATGGCCTACGTCTATTTAATCGTATTGTTGTAGACATATCAAAAGCAGC